>NC_066244.1:3455000-3736999 GCF_024542735.1 Bombus huntii
GTCTTAACCGCCCTCGAGAGAAAATGGTTAGTGAGAGGAAAGTTGCAGCATACGTGAGAAAAACTAACTTTCCCTTGTCAAGCCGTGGTAGACAATAGTCTTTAGAAATTCTTCGGAAATAGACGTTTGTTTGGTTTGAAGGACCTCTACTAGGAAATTCCTGAGATTTATGGAAGATACTTGAGACTAGTGAGGGTACGCAGTGAGTATCCGAAGACATCTGGTTGCCATATTGCCCGCGGTGTGTGGCCTGGACTAGGGTAGAGGGTTACGCGACGTAACAGTCATAACATTGAGAAGGTTGCTCTGAGAATGTAATATTTGAATAGAAGGGCATGCTCGTCAACGTTGCTTTCATTGCCTTGATAAAGCGGTCGTTTGAAATATTGTGTATAGCTAGAATAATTTACGAAACTGGAATGGTTTGTCCGTTAGTGCTTAAAATATCTTTTAATTGAGAAATTTGATGAATTATTCAAGATCCTGGCATTGTGTTTGATATTTTTATTAATACTGTTATGCAGTACCATTCGATCAACGCGTTAATATATGGAAAATTTCTTGCAAAACCGGCATTAGTGGAATAGCGTGATACGAATTCTGTGGCTTTGCTATATTTGGCAGAATTCTACCAAAGCAAGAGAAACTTCTGTGTAGCCTGACTCTGCAGAAATAATTTTCCAAACGTGGTCGTCCTTTTTCGTTGTGGAGTGCCGAAGCGTGCAGACGTGTCTCTAGTGCCCAGCGTAGTCCGAAAACAACACGTGTCGCCCAACCGTCGAAAGAGAACACAGCCAAGTGTCCCTTACCCTTTAGGGAGAAGAAAATCCCACGCACCTAACCCCAACCCGAATACTAGCCTAATAGCCTCACGACTAGTTGTTCATTCCGAATTATCTAGCTCGATGATGGCCCAGCAATCGCGACCAGGCTCTCCGGAGCAGACTCGCAGCTACCCCGCGCTACCTCCCCCGTGGCAGAAGTGTAGCAGAACTCTCCGCACTAACGACGCTAATACTACAAAGAAAAGGAAAATAGAAACAACAACGCAAATAAACACTCACAACAGGTTCGCCGTATTGGAATCCTCAAACGACGCCATGGAAATCGTAGAACCGCCACCAAACCAACACTCACAGAGAATCTCCCCCCCCCCCCACCAATATTTGTGGACGACGTCATCGACATACAGACAATGATCAAGTCCCTAGAGAGAGATATCTGCAAGGAGGAATATAACCTTAAGATAAGTAACAATAAAGTAAAAATACTGCCGACGAACCCAGAAGCTTACAGAAAACTCACCAAGACACTCAGGACCCTGAACGCCAACTTCCACACCTACCAACTCAAACAGGAAAGGCCTTTCCGGGTGGTCCTACGAAACATACACCACTCTGCAGACATAGACGAACTCAAATACGAACTCTCAAAACTCGGCCACGAAGTCATCAACGTAAGTAATATAAGGCATAGAGTCTCGAAAGACCCGTTATCCTTATTCTTCCTAGACATTAAACAAAAGCCGAACAATAAAGAAATCTACAACATCAGTCGCCTAATGAACGCGATAGTAAAGATCGAACCACCGCTCGTGAAAAAAGAAATAGTGCAATGCAAAAGGTGCCAAAGGTACGGTCATACGCAGAAATACTGCAACCATACTTTCCGCTGCGTTAAATGCGCAGGCACTCACTCCACTGACCAGTGCGCCAAATCACCGGAAACCCCAGCGAAATGCATCCACTGCCAAGGGGACCATCCTGCCAACTACAAAGGCTGCCCAGCATATAAAACACTATACACGAACAGGTACCCTAAGCTCAGAGCAAAAGAGGTATCCAACCAAACACCCAGCCCGCCGAAATTCACGACTACCCCAACCCCCTCAACCAACCAAACACCCAGTCCTACCAAATTCATCTCCACCTCAACCTCCTATGCCCAAGCAGTACAAGGCATCCAAAATAACCCGAACAGCCAAAGGAATCTTCCCCAAAACAGTGTCCCCAATCCACCTAACACAGACAACTCCTCAAGGCTTGAAAAGCTAATAGAGAAACAATCAGAGCAAATAAATCATTTGCTATCGCTACTAACACTCATCGTGGAAAAATTAGCACGCCCCGACTCAAAATAAAACCAAGGCGCATAGCACTCTGGAACGCCAACGGTCTAGCGCAACACAAACTTGAACTAGAACTCTTCTTAAAACACCAGCAAATCGACGTAATGCTCGTATCGGAAACCCACTTCACCGACAAGAGCTACCTGAAAATAAATGGTTACAAATTCTACCATACTCAACACCCCAGCGGAAAGGCCCACGGTGGCACCGGAATAATAATCAAAGCAAGTATTAAGCACTACGAACTTCCATCATTCCAGAAAGACTACCTCCAAGCAACAAACGTAGCAATAGAAGACTGTCATGGCTCAATCACCACCTCAGCAGTATACTGCCCTCCCAGACACTCCATCGCCAAAGAAGACTTTGATAACTTCCTGGACACCCTGGGCAATAGATTCATAGTTGGAGGAGACTATAACGCCAAGCACATCCAATGGGGCAGCAGACTGGTTACAGCAAGAGGCAAAAACCTCTTAAACAGCATAATAAACAACAACCTCAACTACCTCACCACATACGAACCCACATACTGGCCCACTGACACCAACAAAATACCCGACCTTCTCGACTTCTTCATAACTAAAAATATCCCATCAAGACACGTCCAGATCAACTCCTCGGCTGATCTCTCCTCTGATCATTCTCCCGTGATAGCAACAGTCAGTTCAACAATCATCGAGAATACACCTAATGGCTCCATTCACAACCAACACACCAACTGGCAGCTCTTCAGAGAAGTCTTTACACACTCAACCTCAGCCTTCACCCCACTAAAAACAAAGGAAGAAATCGAAGCAGCCACAGAATACTTAAACACGAGCATAATAAACGCAATCCGCCTCTCCACACCGACAAAGCCATCTAACAACAAACAAGAATATCCCCAATACATACTAAAAAAAATAGCAGAAAAACGTAGACTAAGAAGAGTATGGCAGACCCATAGAACACCGGATGACAAACGCAAACTAAACAACGCAACTAGAAAGCTATCCAGAACCTTAAAAAACTATAAAAACGACTGTTTCCATAAATACCTCGCCAGCTTATCCCCCACAGCCGACTCCAACTACTCACTATGGAAGGCCTCCAGGAAACTCACACGCCCCCCCACAAATAATCCCACCTATCCGCCGTCCGCAAAGTGGATGGGCGCGAAGCCCTATAGAAAAAGCCGACCTGTTTGCTAAACACTTGTCAAAAGTATTCAAATACCATTCCCCCAAAGCCGCCGCGGACGTTACTGAATACCTGCACACCCCCTTCCAAATGTCCCCTCCTATCGAACCCTTCTCCTCTGCAGAGACTATAGAAACAATCAGTCGCCTAAACCCCAAGAAAGCAGCAGGACACGACCTAATAGGCAATAAAGCAATCAAGGAACTTTCCACAAAAGGGATAGCACTCATCACATCGATTTTTAATGCTATCCTTCGCCTGGAACACTATCCTAAGGCCTGGAAAATCTCATTGATTACCCTCATCCCTAAACCCGGTAAACCGATATACGAAACCAGCTCCTATCGCCCAATCAGTCTTTTACCTACCCTGTCCAAACTATTCGAGAAGATGCTCACGAACCGACTCCTTCCAATCCTAGAGAACTTGAAAACACTCCCAGATCACCAATTCGGCTTCCGAAAACATCATTCTACAGTAGAGCAAATCCACCGCTTAACTCATACGATCAGCCAAACACTCGAAAAGAAAAAATATTGCTCAGCGGTTTTCCTAGACATCCAACAGGCATTCGACAAAGTATGGCATGAAGGGCTACTATACAAGCTTAAAAAGATCCTACTCACCCCTACTACTCCATCCTAAAATCTTACTTAACCAATAGACAATTCATGGTTAAATGCCTAGACGCCACTTCCGCAACATTCCCAATAGAATCCGGCATACCCCAAGGTAGTGTTCTCGCACCCCTACTGTTCTCCATCTACACTGCCGACTTACCTATATCAAACGATATAACAATAGCGACATTTGCAGACGACACAGCGCTATTAGCTACCCACGCAGACCCGGTAATAGCCTCATCCACTCTCCAGCGAAGTCTCGACTCCATGGAAAAGTGGTTTCACAAATGGGGCTTCAAAGTCAACGAAAAGAAATCCTCACATGTAACCTTCACGCTCCGAAAACAAACCTGCCCCCAGGTCACCATCAACAATGCAACAGTTCCTAGCAGGGACACAGTCCGATACCTGGGCATGACCCTGGACAGGAGACTAACGTGGAAGACACACATCTCAGATAAAACGAAGCAACTAAAGGACAAACTAAAAAAACTCTATTGGCTCACGGGCCGACGCTTCAAACTAAACATACAGAATAAAATTACCCTCTACAAGACCGTAATAAAACCTGTCTGGACCTACGGAATCCAACTATGGGGAACAGCAAGTAACTCCAACATCGAAATACTACAACGATTCCAATCGAAAACGCTAAGAGCCTTAATAGACGCACCTTGGTATGTTACCAACGAAACCATCCATCGCGACCTCAAGATACCTACAGTCAAAGAGGAAATAACAAAATATAGCGACAGATATAGCAAAAGAGTCAAGAAACACCAAAACCCCCTAATCACTGGACTACTCGATACGACGGACCAGATTCGCAGGCTGAAGAGGCACTACCCGCTAGACCTAAACGTTAGATTCATTTAATTATCCAAATTAAGCATATGCACTTACTTATAATACTTATAAATTATGCCTATCTATAATAAGTATTAACTTATTGTAAATAAACAGCCATGTCACTGCGCCACGCCAGAAAAATTACTGAAAATTCTCAACGCGAGAATTGATTGTAATTTCAACAAATAAATAAAAAAAAAAAAACGTGGTCGTATATTGCTAATTACTGGCGAAATCACTGTCTTTAAGATATTAATTTTGCTAAACTGTAGATAATTATAATTTCAAGTCTTCAGACTCGCTAGAAAATATTCTACGTTTCTTCGATTCTTTGTTCTATTTATTTTTTTCATTATTCGTATTACATTCCTATATGTAATATCGTGATATAATGTGTTTAAAAAGAGTGGACAATAGAGATGTTAATCAGACAGAAAAAGACGATTGTTGTTCAACCTGAACTATTCACGCCAAACGCACAGAAAACAGCGCAATCCACACTCTCTCGGCAACGCCACTCGCAACCTCTGTCTCCGCTCAGCTCGCACTCGGCTCCTCGACTCGCACGCTGCTTTTCGACTCGCACGCTGCTTTTCGACTCGCACGCTGGTCGTTGCCGCATTCTGTTGTCTTTTTCCTAGGCCCAACGCACACGTGTTTTGCAGACGCTCGTGGCCAGGGTCACGTAGGTCTTTTCCACGAAACTATGCACTTGAAAAGACCGATGACACATTGATGGGCCCGACGGCGCCTCGGCTCTCGCGACATTGTTCATAGTTCGCCCGATATTTCTTAGGCCTTTCGTCCACGATACTACATTCGGCCATCCTGCAATAACATCTGCCCTCAGATGTTGCCTTCTATCTCGCTGTCATCAGATGCGTCACTTTCGGCGTTTAGGACCCAAGGTTTCATAAAATCGAGGTGTGTGCGGGTCCTTCCTTCGGTACTGCTTCGCACGCTTTCTTCTTTTCTTGTAATTTCGCAGGTTCCCTTCTTGAGTTGCGGCGATCTTCTTCTTCGCGTCCTCACGTAGCTCGCGACGTTGTTCTTCAAACCTCGCGGCCCCCTCTTCGTCGATCAGCTTTCTAATCTTCGCCTCTTCCCTGACTTGCATTTCGACCCCGACCAGTAGCTGGAAAGGAGTCTTCCCTGTGCTTCTGTTTACGGTGGAATTCAGGTATTTCTGAACCTGGTCGACATGCTGCCCGTTCCCCCTCGGCGCCAGTCTTCGCGGTCTTCGCGCTGCCGGCTTGTCGCTTTCCAAAACTACTTTTGCGGTTATTCCGACGTCTCGCTTCTTCTCCGGCCTATACCCCCTAACGATATCTCGAATCGCTTCACGATAATGCGGTTCCTGTACGTGTGTTAGGTCTGTTTCGTCAGTCTGTTCTACTACGTTAATTCTAAACACATCCGACACGTCTTTGTTAGTCTGTTCGTCAAGCCGCAAGAAAGTCACTTCGCCCCGTTTAACCCGTAACTCTACCTGATCCAGAAAATCAGTGCCTAACAACAGGCCGTGCTTCGTCAATATTTTGTTTGAAACAACGTGCAAAGTGATTGGCAGTTTACACCCATCAACCGTCATTACCTTAGTGAATTCACCCCAGGTCTCATTGCCAGCGGAACCAAAACCGTCGAACTTAAACTTGCATTTACCTAGCGGTGGTGACCCTAACCTCGCATACTCGTCTGATCGAATGAACGTGAGATCACTACCCGTATCCACTAATGCCACAAACCTACAGTCATCTATCGCCACTTCTTTCACATACTTCCCTTTTTCGGATCTTGACACTACGCAAGTCTCTTTCGGTCGTGCCGTACACCTCGCTGCAATATGTCCAAATCCGCTGCACTCGAAACACCTAACACCTTCTCCCCTCTCCGGACACTTAACACTTAGATGATCCTCACTATCGCAAATGAAGCATCTTCTTTTCTTCATTGCATCTACAGATTGACTGGGCTTCCCGTTCTTCTGGGCTTTATCCGGCTTCACAATCGACTTTGCTCTGCGACTCTTCTGTTCTTCGTACATCACTAACCTCTTCCTCAACTCTTTGATTGACGTAGCGCCGTACAATATAGCCTTATTGTTCTCGTCGTCTATTATTCCGTCCACTATGTATTCCACCTTTGCTTCCTCCTCCATGTCCACATGGCTGGCTATTTCGAGCATGCGGTACATGTAAGCCAAACATGCTTCATCACTCTCCTTTTTTGTTTCTTCAAGTTTCTGATGTACTTGCCTACTGTTGACTTTCCTCGAAAATTCTTTCACTAGCCCCCTCTTCAACTCATGCCAAGTCCTGGCATGACACTCGAAGCTCGCGAATATTTTCGCTGATCCCTTCAGCAGCTTCCTGGCGTAGACTGCCTTCTGCCCATCCGACCACATGCACGTATCAGCGACTTCCTCGAACGACTCGAACCATCGTTCGACATTTTCACCTTTGTCGCCACTAAACGACTCTAATGCATCTTCGACGTCTCTAAAACTCAGTGTCGAACCAACGCATGCCCTTCGACAACATTCGTCACGGTCCTGATACACCCTTCGCGTATCTCTCTTGTATCCTCTTGCGTTTTTCTTGTCATCTTCATCCTCACTTTCGTCGTCGCTTTCTTCTTCCGACGATATGTCGTTACCATCCATGGCCGCTTGTAGCCGTGCGCGTAATTCTACTTTTCTTCCCGTCGTTTTTAAACCCAAACTAGCGAGGCGCTCCTTCAACTCCTTCGTATTCATTTTCTCAACATCTTCATCTTCGTTACAATCACGCTCAGCTCTCTGTACGTTTCCTAGATCTCGTTGACCGGTTAGCTCTTCACCGCCCGTCGATCCCTTACGATACGATTGTCCAGCCCTACACGCCCGATTCAGCCTTGCAATCAGCACTGACCTCGCACCCGATATAGGGAGGTTCATTCGCGCGAGCTTACTCCTCAGCTCCTCCAGCGTCGAACCCTCTTCACCCGACAATCGCTCGTCCCCGACGTTTGTCATTTTTCACACTACACAAACTTAAACCGTCAACGATATCGTCTTTTACCGCACCGCGTACCGGTAAATTCACAACTAGCTCGAATAGCTCTGTTAAACCGTTTCGTTTTCTGTCTTGTCCAATCCCGGACGAGCCCCCAAAAATATGTAATATCGTGATATAATGTGTTTAAAAAGAGTGGACAATAGAGATGTTAATCAGACAGAAAAAGACGATTGTTGTTCAACCTGAACTATTCACGCCAAACGCACAGAAAACAGCGCAATCCACACTCTCTCGGCAACGCCACTCGCAACCTCTGTCTCCGCTCAGCTCGCACTCGGCTCCTCGACTCGCACGCTGCTTTTCGACTCGCACGCTGCTTTTCGACTCGCACGCTGGTCGTTGCCGCATTCTGTTGTCTTTTTCCTAGGCCCAACGCACACGTGTTTTGCAGACGCTCGTGGCCAGGGTCACGTAGGTCTTTTCCACGAAACTATGCACTTGAAAAGACCGATGACACATTGATGGGCCCGACGGCGCCTCGGCTCTCGCGACATTGTTCATAGTTCGCCCGATATTTCTTAGGCCTTTCGTCCACGATACTACATATATACTTTTCCTATATAAATATTTCGTGTATACACTTGTATATGTATCTGTATTCCATATACCAAACATGTATAAAAGGACAGCAATTAATTTTACGTATAATGCTAAATCCTTGAAATCCCATATCCAAAGAAACGCTACGTATTATTTTAAAAAATGTTGAAGAATTTGAATTCGTTAAATTCAAATACGAGTTCTTAAAAAATACATGATAAATTCCTGGAGGTTTATAAAATGTCAACCAAATAACTAATATCACGATAATCAATACTTTTTTAATATTCAACAAAGTGGTAGAAACGCGTATTTAGTTTCAAAACCGAATTAATGCGAATCTCAGGGTACAGAGTTTAAAATTGTTCCCATATAAAAAAATAGGAAAATATGACCTACTTCTTCTGTACTTTTCTTGTATTTCGCTGTTATTATACGTTTATGTTCAGTAAGAGAACAGAAATTTATGTACATTTCATACCTTAACTTGAATGTCATCATTGACATCATACGTAACGTGTTTGTTAATATCAAGAGAGAAGAGAAACACGATAATTTGCAATTCATATTTTTTCAGTAGGAAAGCATTAAATAATATGAAAAATCAGGAGAAATATAAATTCATCTCGCTGTTTCCGTGTAGCCTTTATGTTTATTTTCAATAAAATGTTGCAAAATGTATATTTTTTGTATCTGATAGCAGAAATCCTGAGATCTTTAGAATAAAGAGATAATTAGTTTCTGAATCATTCATTTTGAATTCTTAATGATTTTATTCAAATTGTTCAAATCCTCGATACGCATCAGTTTCTCTTATTTTATCGAACCCACGAAGTATCTGATCATAATCGTTTGCAGTTTATGTCTGTTCTATCGGTTCCAGAAGCGTCTTGTACGAATCAAACGAAATGTTCGAGCGTGAAATGGATATTATAACATAACAATTCAGCCAGCTCGTATTCAAAACGCATTTCGCATATCGTTCTGGCGACGCTGCTTGCGTTTTTGTTGGAACTGTTGGCATTATCTCTAAAGGGTTTAGCAGTTCTTGTCGCGTAACTATTCGCTTGATCTCGACGTTAGCGTACGGACGTTTGCATGTAAACGGAAACATCAACTTGTTGCTAGACGCGCGGGTTTTTTTTAATTTTTATTTTTTATTTATTTATTTACATTTTATAATTTGTTCAGTAGGACATTTGGTAAAATATTATAGCTTAGTGGTATAATAATATAACATGTGGATGGCTACCCCCAGTGGGATACCATCTTCGAAGACGCGCGGGGTGATACAGCATTTGACGTTGGCAAAGGAACAATTGGTGAGCGTCATTCCTTCTTCTATAAATCGCGTTTCGTTTAAACATTCTCGGGATATTTATAAATTGATAATTATTAATTATTAATTGATAATTGATATATAAATTGAAATCTTGTATTTCGGTTTTGAACGAATAGCTAAAGCTTTTTCCCAAAGCAAATGATCTATGAATGCATTAATAATTCACTAATAATAATAATTCATTACGAAATTAACTATATTAGTGAAGTATGGTTAGTAATATTAGTAAATCGACAAACTAGAAATTATAGCTTTTGAATTTCTATAATTTTACAATTTTAAGGTACGTAGTACAATCAAATGGCAATTTGTTAAATTGTTTTGCATAATTCAATTTCTTTCGTTATGAAATTTACTGCTGTTACGGAAAAATTTGTATTACTACTGATAATTTATCAAATTTCAGTAATAATATTTATTCACTGGCACAAGACATATGGAAAGATTAAATCGGTTTGATAAGAAGTAAATACGAAAAATGCAATCAAGAATTTAATTTCTTATGTAATAGAAAAAAATGAAGAGATGTTACTGGGGAAAGAATATTTAGCAATCTATTTGTCAATATTTGTTAAATATTATAGTTTAAATTTTCCATATACTGCATTTACGTATATATTTACATATATGTATACACATATTTATATCATAGCATTTTACATCTCAAGAAGTTCAGTATTTTTAGTTAGTTCAACATTATTAAGTTTGCTTGGAAACTTTTTGCCAAGCATAGTAGAATTTTGGGATTCACGATGATTTTTATTTTCACGAAGTTTTTTAAATTAGCAGAAGACTTTACTATCGTGAAATAATAGTTTACTATCGTGACACGAAACATAGCTACGCAGGGTCAACTTCAAGAATTATAAAAATAAAATGCGCAGACCTATGACAATCGCTCTCTACCTTTTACGATCTTCCTTTCTGGACGAATTTTCTCTTATTTAGTTTCCCTTAGTTTCATAAGTCGAATGAGATTTTAAAGAGTCGTGACCTAAAATGTGTTTTGCTTCTTTACCTTTTCCCGAAGTCGGTGTAATTTTAAAATTACACTTTGTAAGAAATTTTTTTTTTATTATTTGTTTATTTGAATTTTACAATTTGTCCAGTAGGACATTTGGTAAAATATTATAGCTGTATACTAATATAACATGTGGATGGCTACCCCCAGCGGGGTACCATCATCGTGTTTGTTATGTCCTTGTGAGATCTGTTGGGTGTTTCCTTTTTAGTCTTCTTTTTATGCTTGATGTGTCGACCGTTTCCGCTGTCAGCCGGTTTGGGTGCGTTGCTATTCTTTCTCTGTACCTTCTTGCACTTCTGTTAATCTCCTCCTTGACCGTTGGTATTCCCAGGTCTTTCCGAATGTCCTCGTTTCTAACGTACCATGGCGCGTTTACTATTGTTCTGAGTATTTTAGATTGCGTTGCCTCTATTTTGGTTATATGGCTCACTGCTGCTGTTCCCCATAGTGCTATTCCGTACGTCCGGATTGGTTTTATGACCATTTTATATATTTTTAATTTGTTTTCTATGCTTAGTTTGGATTTTCGACTTGTTAGCCAGTACATTTGTCTCCTTGCCATCTGTATTTTGTCTATTGTTGCTTTAATATGCTGTTTCCATGTGAGTCGTGTATCTAAGTGGAGTCCTAGGTATTTGACTTGCCTTGTTTGTATTATGTGTGTGCTGTTTAGTACAATGTTTGGTGGTTTCTGTTTTCGCAGTGTGAATGTAATGTGTTTGCATTTATCGGGATTTGCTTTAATTTGTTTTGCTTGAAGTCACTTTTCTATTTTTGTGATATGTTCTTGTAGTAATGTAACTGCTGTTGTAGGGTTAGTGTGCCTGACTAGTACAGCTGTGTCATCCGCGAATGTTAGTATTTTGCTATTGTTAGTTGTTGGTGTGTTAGCCGTGTATAATGTGTATAAAATTGGTCCTAGGACGCTTCCTTGCGGAATTCCTGCCTTGATTTCTTTAGCTTCGGAGTATGTGTCTTTCATTTTTACTATGAAGCTTCTGCTGCTTAAGTATGATTTGATCAATTGGTATATCTGCTCCGGGAACTGTTTCCTGATTGATTGAAGTAGGCTAGTGTGGTTTATTTTATCGAATGCTTTTTCGATGTCCATAAAGAGTGCCGTGCAGTATTGTTTTGTTTCCAGCGCCTGTAAGATTTCATTGACGAGTCTGTGCGTTTGTTCTATTGTGTCTATTGAATCCGAATTAGTGATTCGGTATTAGTTGATTCTTCTTTATTATGGGTTTTATCCGGTCGTAAATTATTTTCTCTAATATCTTAGAGAACACCGGAAGTAGTGAGATTGGTCGGTAGGATTTGGTTTCGTGTGGGTCATTGCCTGGTTTGGGTATCATTATGATTTGTGCCAGTTTCCAAGTTTTTGGAAAGTATTGTATTCTTAGTATTGCGTTAACTATTATTGTGATCTGTCTTATCGCTTTTGGCGGAAGGTTTTTCAAGATTTTGCCGTTAATTAGGTCGATTCCTGGTGCTTTATT
This sequence comes from Bombus huntii, assembly GCF_024542735.1. Classification (NCBI taxonomy): domain Eukaryota; kingdom Metazoa; phylum Arthropoda; class Insecta; order Hymenoptera; family Apidae; genus Bombus; species Bombus huntii. Next base: position 3,467,244 of record NC_066244.1, read on the forward strand.
ATTTTTTGTTTTCTCAATTATGTTTCTGATTTCTTGTGCTGTTGCTTTGGGTATGGTGTAGTGATTGTCAGTTGGTGTACTAATAGTTAGCGGATCCTCGTCCGTATGACTATTGTAGTTGCTGTTGTTGATGTTATGTGGGGTGAATGTGTTGCATAGGTGGTTGGAAAATTCTTCAGCTTGCTCTTCGTTGCTTCTTGCCCATGTGTTGTCTGCTCTTCTGATTGCTGGTACCATTTTTATTGTCTTCTTTATTTTTTTTGTGGCTTTCCATAGGGAGTAGTTGTAGTTCTCGTGAGCAGATAGTGACTCGATGAACTTTGTGAACTCGTTGTTGTTGTGCTCTTTTATTTTGTTTTTTATTTCTTTTGTGAGTTTGTTTAGGTGTTTTTTGTTTTCTTTTGTTCTGTGTTTTTGCCATTTTGCTTTCGCTTTTCTTTTTTCTCTTTCGAGGATGTCTAGTGGAACTGTTTTTGTTTGTCTGTTGGTTGTTTCAGGTATAGTGGTTGCCCTTGCTGCTTCTTGGATAGTTTCTGTGAATGTTGTTACTGCTTGATCGATGTGTTGAGGTGTTTTGAGTGGGATGTTGCAGCTGATTTTGCTCTCTATTATTTCTTTGAATATTTGCCATTTGGTGGTTTTATTGCATAGCTTCTCTGTGCTGCTGTAAAGTATTGGTTTGTTTCTGTATGTAATTATTATGGGCGTATGGTCGGAGGTAAGCTCAAGGCTGGGTGCTGTTTAGTTTATTTGCGTTTAGTCCCTTTGTAACTGCAAAGTCTAGCAGGTCAGGTATTTTGATTAGGTCTGTCGGCCAGTATGTCGGTCTTCCTGTGGATAATATATTGAGGTTATTGTTTCTAATGTATTTTTCCAAGGTTCTGCCTCGAGGTGTGGTGATTCTTGATCCCCATAGTGTCTGCTTTGAGTTATAGTCTCCCGCTGTAATATACTTGTCACCTAAGTGTCGGAAGTACTCCTCCCACATTTGCGTTGTAATTTTGTGTCGCGGCGGTACGTATACTGCTGACAACTGCAATTGGTTGCTGTTAGTCTGTATGGTAACGGTGGTTGCTTGTATATGTTCCTTACTGACCTGGCTGTGTAGGTGATGTTTAATGTCGTTTTTTATTACTACTGCCGTCCCTCCGTGTGCTTTCCCTGAGGGATGCTTGGTGTCGTATATGGTGTAGTGCGGTATTTTTATATAGCTTTTTATTGTGAGGTGTGTTTCTGAGACGAGTAATATATCGATGTTGTTGCTATACAGGAATGTTTTAGTTTCTAGGGCCCTTTGTTGTAGGCCGTTAGAGTTCCAGGCTGCTATTTTAAGCGTGTCTATTTTTATTTTTTGCTCATCATGTTAGTAAGTAATTGTAACATGACTGTTATCTGCTGTGTTTGCTGTCTGAGGAGTTCGTTTTGTTCGCTTATCATTTTTGTGAGTATTTCAGTGTTTTTTTATGGAATGTTTTATTAACTCTTTGATTTCTGTAGCGTCGTTGCTGTGGTTGTTCTGTTCTTGATTATCTAAGGGTGACGACCGGTTTATAGTTCTTGTTTGGTGGCCAATATTTGCTAATTCGTCACTTAGTTTTTTTGTGTTAATTTTTGGATGCAGTCCTCTTATAACTACTTTGTAGCTCCTTTCCGTTTTGAGCTGGTACGTGTGGTATATAGCATTTTTTCCCCTTAATTCTTTTATAACTTTCCTATAATTTTCTGGCGTGTTTGTTTGGATTTTTACCTGTCCTAATTTTGTTTGTTTTATTGTGTGATTATCCTTTCCAACAATATTGTTAAGTTGATCAATAAGCGGGTCTATTATTTGCGCCTCAACAAATATTGGTGGAGATTTTGTAATGTGTGTTGATTGAGTTGTAGTATTGCTTGTTGGGTCGTCGTCTAATTCTTCTGTTAGCGAGCTGAAGGAGTTTCTTAGCGGTAATTCTTGCAGCCATCTCTGCTTTTCCGTATCTGGATTACCTATTATTTTTCTTTTTTTTTTTTTTTTTTTGTTATAGCTGGCTACCTTCCAGCTTTCGTCCTGTTAAGTTGTTACTTTGTTGATTTCCATGTCAACTTCATTTGTGGCTGAGCGTCCTATCCTTGGTTTGTTTGTTGACTTGTTTTTGATGTATCCGTTGTTTTGTATATGTAGTATTGATCTTGTTTGTTTATAATTTTTATTGGTGCAATATTTTCCATGGTAGGTTTGCTAGTCTTTTTAATAGAAGACACGGGTTTCCACCGTTTGGCTATAGGCGTAACCGTTCCTAGATTTCTCTTCCCCACTTATCGCACTTTCTCTGAAGCACTGTTCTATACGTCCGTTTAGTTCGGCTGCTCGGGCAGAACTGTTTTGTAAGAAATGTGAGAGAAGAAATATCATGGAAAAATATGCGCAGCTTTTCAAGTGCATTGGTCCTTTATCGCCGTATGTTTATAAATCGACACATGAAATGTATACACAAAAGTCGGCACGAACTTATGGGATGACCTAATATAAATAAGCGTAGCGACATAGAAGATAGAGAGATAATTCCTTATTTCAGAGTAGTTAATTCCTCAGTTCTGTGTGACTAGTTCCTCAGTTCTTGGTGATTAATTCCTTGGTTCTTGGCAAAAATTTCCCCTTTTCTTGGCAAGTAATTTCTTTGTTCATAGCGATTAGTTCTCAATATCTTTAGCTCTTAATTTCTCAGTTCCTTTGCCTTTCAATTCCTTAGTTCCTTAGCTTTTCAGCTCTTAGTTTTTTGCTCTTAGCTCTTAAGTTCCGTAGTCCTTTAGTTCTTTAGCTTTTATTTCTTTGTTTCATTAGCTCCCAGTTCTTGTCAGTTATGACCTCGCCGTCAGCGTACCGGCCGATATGCCTACTGGACGAGGTCGGCAAACTACTCGAGAGGGTAGTCGCCGCCCGCTTGGAACGACACATAGCGGGCCAAGTGCCAGGTTTGCACGAAAGCCAGTACGGCTTCCGGAAGGGGCGCTCGACGATTGACGCGGTCAGACGCGTACGAGCGATTGCGGAGGATATGGTCTCTCGGAAAGGCGTGGCGCTGGCGGTTTCCCTGGATATCGTCAACGCGTTCAACACCATGCCATGGGACAGGATAGTGACGGCCCTGGAGCACTTCGAGGTTCCCAGCTACCTCGTCCGATTGATCCGAGTCTACCTCGACGACAGGTGGGTGTGTTACACCAGTAAGGAAGGAGAGGAAAAGCGATCCGTCGAGCGTGGCGACCCGCAGGGCTCGGTGCTGGGCCCCATACTATGGAACGTTGCGTACGACGAGGTACTGCGATGCCCGCTACCCCCAGGCGCGGCCATGATATGCTATGCGGACGACACCCTAATCCTGGTCGAGGGTCGTGGCTGGCACGAGACGCTGCGCATTGGCGAAATCGCAACGGCCTGTGCGACCCGTGCCGTGAACGAACTGGGCCTGAGAGTCTCCCCTGCGAAGTCGGAGACCACCTGGTTCTTTGACAGGAAGAGGCGAGGGACACCACTGCCCGGCCTATGCATAAACATGGCGGGTGAAACCGCCCGGGTGGGATCACAGATGAAGTATCTGGGACTCACCATTGACAGCCAGTGGACGTTCGAGCCGCACTTCGACTCACTGATCCCGAAGGTGTCAGCGGCTGCCAATGCCCTGTGCGGCCTACTACCGAACATCGGCGGGGCCGGAGATGCGGTGCGCCGACTTTACGAGGGCGTCGTTCGGTCACGAGTGATGTACGGGGCCCCAGTATGGGCGGACGACCTGATGGCAAGCCGTTGCAGCATTCTGCTCCTGAGAAGGCTGCACAGAGTGACCGCCATCAGAATCATTAGGGGATACCGGACGGTGTCTCACGCGTCGGCGTCCACCCTGGCCGCGTCCCCCCCCGCGGGAGCTGCGGGCGCTGGCGCTCAAAAAGAGATACACCCATCGGAGAGAATGGCATCCGGGAGAAGACCCTACCGAGCAGGCGGCTCCAAACGACACAGGAACCGCCGAGGAGGTCAAATGGGACCTGTGGCGATCCCAACTGATCAACGGGAGAAGCGAACATCGAGGCGCGGAAGCGGTCCTACCAAACTATGGGGCATGTAGGAGCCGCCACGGCCTCCCACTCACATTCAGGATGACATAAGTGCTCACAGGACACGGCGTGTTCGGCGAGTTCCTGAAGAAGATCGGACGGGAGACAACGGACATCTGTCACCACTGCGGGGAGGGCAGGGACACAGCCCAACACACCCTGGAGCTCCGCCCGGCGTGGGAGCTGCCCCGCTACACCCTGCGACACGCCATAGGCGAAATACTGACCCTCTCAGCTATCGTGGAAGCGATAATGAGAGGGGCACAGGAATACGAGGCCGCCCGCCTCTTCTGCGAGCGAGTTATGCTCGCGAAGGAGCGAGCGGAAAGGGAGAGAAAGAAAAACTCCCACCCCTGCAGGATAAGACGATGGAGAAGGATGGCGGTCAGACGACCCAGAGCCGCCCCGCCTCCACCCCAACGGACTACGACCAGAAGAAGTGACAGAGCTAGAGGCAACGACCTCCCTCTAAGGCCTACTCAATAGCCGGCTCGAACAAGAGAACGCGAGAAGGGGGTGCAACTGAAATTAATTCATAAGAGGTTCCTGGAGCACCCCTGTCACACGCATAAGATGGTCATCGTGGAGTTTTAGTCGGTAGCAGTCCGACACTACACAGCTGTTACGCGATTATTGCAGCAGCGGAGTGTCCATGAAGATTTCTCCACCTACAAAAAAAAAAAAAGAAAAAAAAAAGTTCTTGTCAATTTTGTCAATCAACGTGTATACATTTGTCAATTTGTAAATTATTAAAAAAATCAATTAAATTAAAATCGTGTAATAAATAAGAGAGAAAACGTATCGCGAACGATTGTAACTTCGAGTATTCGAAATCTCAACGACAATTCTGACAATACCCAATCAGAATTAGAACAAACATTTGTTATGAAGTTATAACGTTATACCATATAACGTAATACATTATAACGTTATACTAAATAACGTAATACGTTATAACGTTTTAAATTATAACGTAAAACGTTATAACGTTATATCATATAACGTAATACGTTATAACGTTATACCATATAACGTAATACGTTATAACGTTATACCGTATAACGTAATACGTTATAACGTTATACCGTATAACGTAATAATTTATAACGTTATACCAAATAACGTAATACGTTATAACGTTATACCATATAACATAAAACGACATTTCGTTATACGATATATCGTAATTCGTTATAACGTCATACCATATAACGCAATAAGTTATAACGTTATTCCATATAACGTAATACGTTATAAAGTAATACCATATAACGTGATACGTGATAACGTTATACCATATAACGTAAAACGTCATTTCGATATTCCATATAACGTAATACGTTATAACGTTATACCATTTAAGGTAAAACGACATTTCGTTATACCATATTTCGTAATTCGTTACAACGTCATTCCATATAACGCAATAAGTTATAACGTTATTCCATATAATGTAAAACGTCATTTCGATATTCCATATAACGTACAACGTCATTTCGTTATACCATATATCGTAATACGTCATTTCGTTATACCATATAACGTAATACGTTATAACGTTATACCACATAACGTAATACGTTATAACGTCATTCCATATAACGTAATTCGTTATAACGTTATACCATATGACGTTATACCATATAACGTAATACGTTATAACGTTATACCATATAACGTAATACGTTATAACGTTATACCGTATAACGTAATACGTTATAACGTTATACCGTATAACGTAATACGTTATAACGTTATACCATTTAAGGTAAAACGACATTTCGTTATACCATATTTCGTAATTCGTTACAACGTCATTCCATATAACGCAATAAGTTATAACGTTATTCCATATAATGTAAAACGTCATTTCGATATTCCATATAACGTACAACGTCATTTCGTTATACCATATATCGTAATACGTCATTTCGTTATACCATATAACGTAATACGTTATAACGTTATACCACATAACGTAATACGTTATAACGTCATTCCATATAACGTAATTCGTTATAACGTTATACCATATGACGTTATACCATATAACGTAATACGTTATAACGTTATAGCATATAACGTAATACGTTATAACGTTATACCATACAACGTAATACGTTATAACGTTATACCATATAACGTAAAACGTTATAACGTTATATCATATAACGTAATACGTTATAACGATATACCGTATAACGTAATACGTTATAACGTTATACCGTATAACGTAATACGTTATAACGTTATACCGTATAACGTAATACGTTATCGTTATACTAAATAACGTAATACGTTATAACGTTATACCATATAACATAAAACGACATTTCGTTATACCATATATCGTAATTCGTTATAACGTCATACCATATAACGCAATAAGTTATAACGTTATTCCATATAACGTAATACGTTATAAAGTAATACCATATAACGTAATACGTGATAACGTTATACCATATAACGTAAAACGTCATTTCGATATTCCATATAACGTAATACGTTATAACGTTATACCATATAACGTAACACGTTATAACGTTATACCACATAACGTAATACGTTATAACGTTATACCATATAACGTGATACGTTATAACGTTATACCATTTAACGTAAAACGACATTTCGTTATACCATATTTCGTAATTCGTTACAACGTCATTCCATATAATGCAACAAGTTATAACGTTATTCCATATAACGTAAAACGTCATTTCGATATTCCATATAACGTACAACGTCATTTCGTTATACCATATATCGTAATACGTCATTTCGTTATACCATATAACGTAATACGTTATAACGTTATACCACATAACGTAATACGTTATAACGTTATACCATATAACGTGATACGTTATAACGTTATACCATATAACGTAAAACGTTATAACGTTATATCATATAACGTAATACGTTATAACGTTATACCGTATAACGTAATACTTTATAACGTTATACCGTATAACGTAATACGTTATAACGTTATACCGTATAACGTAATACGTTATAACGTTATACTAAACAACGTAATACGTTATAACGTTATACCATATAACATAAAACGACATTTCGTTATACCATATATCGTAATTCGTTATAACGTCATACCATATAACGCAATAAGTTATAACGTTATTCCATATAACGTAATACGTTATAAAGTAATACCATATAACGTAATACGTGATAACGTTATACCATATAACGTAAAACGTCATTTCGATATTCCATATAACGTAATACGTTATAACGTTATACCATATAACGTAACACGTTATAACGTTATACCACATAACGTAATACGTTATAACGTTATACCATATAACGTGATACGTTATAACGTTATACCATATAACGTAAAACGTTATAACGTTATATCATATAACGTAATACGTTATAACGTTATACCGTATAACGTAATACTTTATAACGTTATACCGTATAACGTAATACGTTATAACGTTATACCGTATAACGTAATACGTTATAACGTTATACTAAACAACGTAATACGTTATAACGTTATACCATATAACATAAAACGACATTTCGTTATACCATATATCGTAATTCGTTATAACGTCATACCATATAACGCAATAAGTTATAACGTTATTCCATATAACGTAATACGTTATAAAGTAATACCATATAACGTAATACGTGATAACGTTATACCATATAACGTAAAACGTCATTTCGATATTCCATATAACGTAATACGTTATAACGTTATACCATATAACGTAACACGTTATAACGTTATACCACATAACGTAATACGTTATAACGTTATACCATATAACGTGAACGTTATAACGTTATACCATTTAAGGTAAAACGACATTTCGTTATACCATATTTCGTAATTCGTTACAACGTCATTCCATATAACGCAATAAGTTATAACGTTATTCCATATAATGTAAAACGTCATTTCGATATTCCATATAACGTACAACGTCATTTCGTTATACCATATATCGTAATACGTCATTTCGTTATACCATATAACGTAATACGTTATAACGTTATACCACATAACGTAATACGTTATAACGTTATACCATATAACGTAATACGTTATAACGTTAAACCATATAACGTGATACGTTATAACGTTATACCATTTAACGTAAAACGACATTTCGTTATACCATATTTCGTAATTCGTTACAACGTCATTCCATATAATGCAATAAGTTATAACGTTATTCCATATAACGTAAAACGTCATTTCGATATTCCATATAACGTACAACGTCATTTCGTTATACCATATATCGTAATACGTCATTTCGTTATACCATATAACGTAATACGTTATAACGTTATACCACATAACGTAATACGTTATAACGTTATACCATATAACGTGATACGTTATAACGTTATACCATATAACGTAAAACGTTATAACGTTATATCATATAACGTAATACGTTATAACGTTATACCGTATAACGTAATACTTTATAACGTTATACCGTATAACGTAATACGTTATAACGTTATACCGTATAACGTAATACGTTATAACGTTATACTAAACAACGTAATACGTTATAACGTTATACTAAACAACGTAATACGTTATAACGTTATACCATATAACATAAAACGACATTTCGTTATACCATATATCGTAATTCGTTATAACGTCATACCATATAACGCAATAAGTTATAACGTTATTCCATATAACGTAATACGTTATAAAGTAATACCATATAACGTAATACGTGATAACGTTATACCATATAACGTAAAACGTCATTTCGATACTCCATATAACGTAACACGTTATAACGTTATACCACATAACGTAATACGTTATAACGTTAAACCATATAACGTGATACGTTATAACGTTATACCATTTAACGTAAAACGACATTTCGTTATACCATATTTCGTAATTCGTTACAACGTCATTCCATATAACGCAATAAGTTATAACGTTATTCCATATAATGTAAAACGTCATTTCGATATTCCATATAACGTACAACGTCATTTCGTTATACCATATATCGTAATACGTCATTTCTTTATACCATATAACGTAATACGTTATAACGTTATACCACATAAGGTAATACGTTATAACGTCATTCCATATAACGTAATTCGTTATAACGTTATACCATATGACGTTATACCATATAACGTAATACGTTATAACGTTATACCAAATAACGTAATACGTTATAACGTTATACCATATGACGATATATCATATCACGTAATACTTTGTAACGTTATACTATATAACGTTATACCATATTACGTAATACGTTATAACGTTATACCATATAACGTAATACGTTATAACGTCATACCATATAACGTAATACGTTATAACGTTATACCATATAACGTAATACGTTATAACGTTATACCATATGATGTTATACCATATAACGTAATACGTTATAACGTTATACCATATAACGCATGACGTTATAACGTTATACCTTATTACGTAATACGTTATAACGTTATACCATATGACGTAATACGTTATAACGTAATACCATATAACGTAATACGTTATAACGTTATACCATACAACCTAACACGTTATAACGTTATAACGTTATACCATATGACGTTATACCATATAACGTAATAGGATATAACGTTATACCATATAACGTATTACGTTATAACGTTATACCATATGTCGTTATACCATATAACATAATACGTTATCACGTTATACCTTATGACGTAACACGTAATAAAGTTATACCATATGACGTTAGACCATATAACGTTATGCCATATAACGTAATGCGTTATAACGTTATACCATATGACGTTATACCATATAACGTAATATTTTGTAACATTATACCATATAACGTTATACCATATAACGTAATACGTTATAACGTTATACCATATAACGTAATACGTAATAACGTCATACCATATAACGTAATACGTTATAACGTTATACCATATAACGTAATACGTTATAACGTTATACCATATAACGTAATTCGTTATAACGTTATACCATATGACGTTATGCCATATAACGTAATACGTTATAACGTTATACCAAATAACGTAATACGTTATAACGTTATACCATATAACGTAATACGTTATAAAATAATACCATATAACGTAATACGTGATAACGTTATACCATATAACGTAAAACGTCATTTCGATATTCCATATAACGTAATACGTTATAACGTTATACCATATAACGTAATACGTTATAACGTCATACCATATAACGTAATACGTTATAACGTTATACCATATAACGTAACACGTTATAACGTTATGCCATATGACGTTATACCATATAACGTAATACGTTATAACGTTATACCATATAACGTAATACGTTATAACGTTATACCAAATAACGTAATACGTTGTAACGTTATACCATATGACGATATACCATATAACGCAATACTTTATAACGTTATACCATATAACGTAATACGTTATAACGTTATACCATATAACGTAATACGTTATAAAATAATACCATATAACGTAATACGTGATAACGTTATACCATATAACGTAAAACGTCATTTCGATATTCCATATAACGTAATACGTTATAACGATATACCATATCACGTAATACGTTCTAACGTTATACCACATAACGTAATACGTTATAACGTTATACCATATAACGTAATACGTTATAAAATAATACCATATAACGTAATACGTGATAACGTTATACCATATAACGTAAAACGTCATTTCGATATTCCATATAACGTAATACGTTATAACGTTATACCATATAACGTAATACCTTATAACGTCATACCATATAACGTAATACGTTATAACGTTATATCATATAACGTATTACGTTATAACGTTATACCGTATAACGTAATACGTTATAACGTTATACCATATAACGTAATACGTTATAACGTTATACCATATCACGTAATACGTTATAACGTTATACCATATAACGTAATACGTTATAACGTAATACGTTATAACGTTATACCATATAACGTAATACGTTATAACGTTATACCATATGACGTTATACCATATAACGTAATACGTTATAACGTTATACCATATAACGTAATACGTTATAACGTTGTACCATATGACGTTTTACCATATAACGTAATACGTTATAACGTTATACCATATGACGTTATACCATATAACGTAATACGTTATAACGTCATACCATATAACGTAACACGTTGTAACGTTATACCATATAACGTAATACTTTATAACGTTATACCATATGACGATATACCATATCACGTAATACGTTATAACGTTATACCATATAACGTAATACGTTATAACGTTATACCATATGACGTAATACGTTATAACGTTATACCATATAACGTAATACGTTATAACGTTATACCATATGACGATATACCATATCACGTAATACGTTATAACGTTATACCATATAACGTAATACGTTATAACGTTATACCATATGACGTAATACGTTATAACGTTATACCATATAACGTAATACGTTATAACGTTATACCATATAACGTAATACGTTATAACGTAATACGTTATAACGTTATACCATATAACGTAATACGTTATAACGTTATACCATATGACGTTATACCATATAACGTAATACGTTATAACGTTATACCATATAACGTAATGCGTTATAACGTTGTACCATATGACGTTTTACCATATAACGTAATACGTTATAACGTTATACCATATGACGTTATACCATATAACGTAATACGTTATAACGTCATACCATATAACGTAACACGTTGTAACGTTATACCATATAACGTAATACTTTATAACGTTATACCATATAACGTAATACGTTATAACGTTATACCATATAACGTAATACTTTATAACGTTACACCATATAACGTAATACGTTATAACGTTATGCCATATAACGTAATACTTCATAACGTTACACCATATGACGTTATACCATATAACGTAATACGTTATTACGTTATACCATATGACGATATACCACATAACGTAATACGTTATAACGTTATACCATATAACGTAATACGTTATAACGTTATACCATATGACGTTACACCATATAACGTAATACGTTGTAACGTTATACCATATAACGTTATACCATATAACGTTATACCATATAACGTTATGCGTTACAACGTTATACCTTATAACGTAATACGTTATAACGTTATACCATATGACGATATACCATATCACGTAATACTTTGTAACGTTATACCATATAACGTTATACAATATAACGTAATACGTTATAACGTTACACCATATAACGTAATTCGTTATAACGTTATACCATATGACGTTATGCCATATAACGTAATACGTTATAACGTTATACCAAATAACGTAATACGTTATAACGTTATACCATATAACGTAATTCGTTATAACGTTATACCATATGACGTTATGCCATATAACGTAATACGTTATAACGTTATACCATATAACGTAATTCGTTATAACGTTATACCATATGACGTTATGCCATATAACGTAATACGTTATAACGTTATACCAAATAACGTAATACGTTATAACGTTATACCATATAACGTAACACGTTATAACGTTATGCCATATGACGTTATACCATATAACGTAATACGTTATAACGTTATACCATATAACGTAATACGTTATAACGTTATACCAAATAACGTAATACGTTATAACGTTATACCATATGACGATATACCATATAACGTAATACTTTATAACGTTATACCATATAACGTAATACGTTATAACGTTATACCATATAACGTAATTCGTTATAACGTTATACCATATGACGTTATGCCATATAACGTAATACGTTATAACGTTATACCAAATAACGTAATACGTTATAACGTTATACCATATAACGTAACACGTTATAACGTTATGCCATATGACGTTATACCATATAACGTAATACGTTATAACGTTATACCATATAACGTAATACGTTATAACGTTATACCAAATAACGTAATACGTTATAACGTTATACCATATGACGATATACCATATAACGTAATACTTTATAACGTTATACCATATAACGTAATACGTTATAACTTTATACCATATAACGTAATACGTTATAACGTCATACCATATAACGTAATACGTTATAACGTTATACCATATAACGTATTACGTTATAACGTTATACCGTATAACGTAATACGTTATAACATTATACCATATAACGTAATACGTTATAAAATATTACCATATAACGTAATACGTGATAACGTTATACCATATAACGTAAAACGTCATTTCGATATTCCATATAACGTAATACGTTATAACGATATACCATATCACGTAATACGTTATAACGTCATACCATATAACGTAATACTTTATAGCGTTATACCATATAACGTAATACGTTATAAAATAATACCATATAACGTAATACGTGATAACGTTATACCATATAACGTAAAACGACATTTCGTTATACCATATTTCGTAATTCGTTACAACGTCATTCCATATAACGCAATAAGTTATAACGTTATTCCATATAATGTAAACCGTCATTTCGATATTCCATATAACGTACAACGTCATTTCGTTATACCATATATCGTAATACGTCATTTCGTTATACCATATAACGTAATACGTTATAACGTTATACCATATAACGTAATACGTTATAACGTCATACCATATAACGTAATACGTTATAACGTTATACCATATAACGTATTACGTTATAACGTTATACCATATAACGTATTACGTTATAACGTTATACCGTATAACGTAATACGTTATAACGTTATACCATATAACGTAATACGTTATAAAATATTACCATATAACGTAATACGTGATAACGTTATACCATATAACGTAAAACGTCATATCGATATTCCATATAACGTAATACGTTATAACGATATACCATATCACGTAATACGTTATAACGTCATACCATATAACGTAATACGTTATAGCGTTATACCATATAACGTAATACGTTATAAAATAATACCATATAACGTAATACGTGATAACGTTATACCATATAACGTAAAACGACATTTCGTTATACCATATTTCGTAATTCGTTACAACGTCATTCCATATAACGCAATAAGTTATAACGTTATTCCATATAATGTAAACCGTCATTTCGATATTCCATATAACGTACAACGTCATTTCGTTATACCATATAACTTAATACGTTATAACGTTATACCATATGACGTAATACGTTATAACGTTATACCATATAACGTAATACGTTATAACATTATACCATATAACGTAATACGTTATAACGTAATACGTTATAACGTTATACCATATAACGTAATACATTATAACGTTATACCATATGACGTTATACCATATAACGTAATACGTTATAACGTTATACCATATAACCTAATACGTTATAACGTTGTACCATATGACGTTTTACCATATAACGTAATACGTTATAACGTTATACCATATGACGTTATACCATATAACGTAATACGTTATAACGTCATACCATATAACGTAACACGTTGTAACGTTATACCATATAACGTAATAATTTATAACGTTATACCATATAACGTAATACGTTATAACGTTATACCATATAACGTAATACTTTATAACGTTACACCATATAACGTAATACGTTATAACGTTATGCCATATAACGTTATACCATATAACGTTATACCATATAACGTTATACCATATAACGTTATGCGTTACAACGTTATACCTTATAACGTAATACGTTATAACGTTATACCATATGACGATATACCATATCACGTAATACTTTGTAACGTTATACCATATAACGTTATACAATATAACGTAATACGTTATAACGTTATACCATATAACGTAATACGTTATAACGTTATACCTTATTACGTAATACGTTATAACGTTATACCATATGACGTAATACGTTATAACGTAATACCATATAACGTAATACGTTATAACGTTATACCATACAACCTAACACGTTATAACGTTATAACGTTATACCATATAACGTTATACCATATAACGTAATAGGATATAACGTTATACCATATAACGTATTACGTTATAACGTTATACCATATGTCGTTATACCATATAACATAATACGTTGTCACGTTATACCTTATGACGTAACACGTAATAAAGTTATACCATATGACGTTAGACCATATAACGTTATGCCATATAACGTAATGCGTTATAACGTTATACCATATGACGTTATACCATATAACGTAATATTTTGTAACGTTATACCATATAACGTTATACCATATAACGTAATACGTTATAACGTTATACCATATAACGTAATACGTTATAACGTCATACCATATAACGTAATACGTTATAACGTTATACCATATAACGTAATACGTTATAACGTTATACCATATAACGTAATACGTTATAAAATAATACCATATAACGTAATACGTTATAAAATAATACCATATAACGTAATACGTGATAACGTTATACCATATAACGTAAAACGACATTTCGTTATACCATATTTCGTAATTCGTTACAACGTCATTCCATATAACGCAATAAGTTATAACGTTATTCCATATAATGTAAACCGTCATTTCGATATTCCATATAACGTACAACGTCATTTCGTTATACCATATATCGTAATACGTCATTTCGTTATACCATATAACGTAATACGTTATAACGTTATACCAAATAACGTAATACGTTATAACGTTATACCATATGACGATATACCATATCACGTAATACGTTATAACGTTATACCATATAACGTAATACGTTATAACGTTATACCATATGACGTAATACGTTATAACGTTATACCATATAACGTAATACGTTATAACGTTGTACCATATGACGTTTTACCATATAACGTAATACGTTATAACGTTATACCATATGACGATATACCATATCACGTAATACGTTATAACGTTATACCATATAACGTAATACGTTATAACTTTATACCATATGACGTAATACGTTATAACGTTATACCATATAACGTAATACGTTATAACGTTATACCATATAACGTAATACGTTATAACGTAATACGTTATAACGTTATACCATATAACGTAATACGTTATAACGTTATACCATATGACGTTATACCATATAACGTAATACGTTATAACGTTATACCATATAACGTAATACGTTATAACGTTGTACCATATGACGTTTTACCATATAACGTAATACGTTATAACGTTATACCATATGACGTTATACCATATAACGTAATACGTTATAACGTCATACCATATAACGTAACACGTTGTAACGTTATACCATATAACGTAATACTTTATAACGTTATACCATATAACGTAATACGTTATAACGTTATACCATATAACGTAATACTTTATAACGTTACACCATATAACGTAATACGTTATAACGTTATGCCATATAACGTAATACTTTATAACGTTACACCATATGACGTTATACCATATAACGTAATACGTTATTACGTTATACCATATGACGATATACCACATAACGTAATACGTTATAACGTTATACCATATAACGTAATACGTTATAACGTTATACCATATGACGTTACACCATATAACGTAATACTTTGTAACGTTATACCATATAACGTTATACAATATAACGTAATACGTTATAACGTTACACCATATAACGTAACACGTTATAACGTCAGACCATATAACGTAATACGTTATAACGTTATACCATATAACGTAATACGTTATAACATTATACCATATAACGTAATACGTTATAACGTTATACCATATGATGTTATACCATATAACGCATGACGTTATAACGTTATACCATATTGCGTAATACGTTATAACGTTATACCATATAACGTATTACGTTATAACGTTATACCATATAACGTAATACGTTATAACGTTATACCATATAACGTAATACGTTATAAAATAATACCATATAACGTAATACGTGATAACGTTATACCATATAACGTAAAACGTCATTTCGATATTCCATATAACGTAATACGTTATAACGATATACCATATCACGTAATACGTTATAACGTCATTCCATATAACGTAATACGTTATAACGTTATACCATATAACGTAATATGTTATTACGTTATACCATATGACGATATACCACATAACGTAATACGTTATAACGTTATACCATATAACGTAATACGTTATAACGTTATACCATATAACGTAATACGTTATAACGTTATACCATATAACTTAATACGTTATAACGTTATACCATATAACGTAATACGTTATAACGTTATACCATATAACGTAATACGTTATAACGTTATACCATATGATGTTATACCATATAACGCATGACGTTATAACGTTATACCATATTGCGTAATACGTTATAACGTTATACCATATAACGTATTACGTTATAACGTTATACCATATAACGTAATACGTTATAACGTTATACCATATGACGATATACCATATCACGTAATACGTTATAACGTTATACCAAATAACGTAATACGTTATAACGTTATACCATATGACGATATACCATATCACGTAATACGTTATAACGTTATACCATATAACGTAATACGTTATAACGTTATACCATATAACGTAATACGTTATAAAATAATACCATATAACGTAATACGTGATAACGTTATACCATATAACGTAAAACGTCATTTCGATATTCCATATTTCGTAATTCGTTACAACGTCATTCCATATAACGCAATAAGTTATAACGTTATTCCATATAATGTAAAACGTCATTTCGATATTCCATATAACGTACAACGTCATTTCGTTATACCATATATCGTAATACGTCATTTCGTTATACCATATAACGTAATACGTTATAACGTTATACCATATGTCGTTATACCATATAACATAATACGTTGTCACGTTATACCTTATGACGTAACACGTAATAAAGTTATACCATATGACGTTAGACCATATAACGTTATGCCATATAACGTAATGCGTTATAACGTTATACCATATGACGTTATACCATATAACGTAATATTTTGTAACGTTATACCATATAACGTTATACCATATAACGTTATACCATATAACGTAATACGTTATAACGTTATACCATATAACGTAATACGTTATAACGTTATACCATATAACGTAATACGTTATAACGTAATACGTTATAACGTTATGCCATATAACGTAATACGTTATAACGTTATACCATATGACGTTATACCATATAACGTAATACGTTATAACGTTATACCATATAACGTAATACGTTATAACGTTGTACCATATGACGTTTTACCATATAACGTAATACGTTATAACGTTATACCATATGACGTTATACCATATAACGTAATACGTTATAACGTTATACCATATAACGTAATACGTTATAACGTTGTACCATATGACGTTTTACCATATAACGTAATACGTTATAACGTTATACCATATGACGTTATACCATATAACGTAATACGTGATAACGTTATACCATATAACGTAAAACGACATTTCGTTATACCATATTTCGTAATTCGTTACAACGTCATTCCATATAACGCAATAAGTTATAACGTTATTCCATATAATGTAAACCGTCATTTCGATATTCCATATAACGTACAACGTCATTTCGTTATACCATATAACTTAATACGTTATAACGTTATACCATATGACGTAATACGTTATAACGTTATACCATATAACGTAATACGTTATAACATTATACCATATAACGTAATACGTTATAACGTAATACGTTATAACGTTATACCATATAACGTAATACGTTATAACGTTATACCATATGACGTTATACCATATAACGTAATACGTTATAACGTTATACCATATAACGTAATACGTTATAACGTTGTACCATATGACGTTTTACCATATAACGTAATACGTTATAACGTTATACCATATGACGTTATACCATATAACGTAATACGTTATAACGTCATACCATATAACGTAACACGTTGTAACGTTATACCATATAACGTAATAATTTATAACGTTATACCATATAACGTAATACGTTATAACGTTATACCATATAACGTAATACTTTATAACGTTACACCATATAACGTAATACGTTATAACGTTATGCCATATAACGTTATACCATATAACGTTATACCATATAACGTTATACCATATAACGTTATGCGTTACAACGTTATACCTTATAACGTAATACGTTATAACGTTATACCATATGACGATATACCATATCACGTAATACTTTGTAACGTTATACCATATAACGTTATACAATATAACGTAATACGTTATAACGTTATACCATATAACGTAATACGTTATAACGTTATACCTTATTACGTAATACGTTATAACGTTATACCATATGACGTAATACGTTATAACGTAATACCATATAACGTAATACGTTATAACGTTATACCATACAACCTAACACGTTATAACGTTATAACGTTATACCATATAACGTTATACCATATAACGTAATAGGATATAACGTTATACCATATAACGTATTACGTTATAACGTTATACCATATGTCGTTATACCATATAACATAATACGTTGTCACGTTATACCTTATGACGTAACACGTAATAAAGTTATACCATATGACGTTAGACCATATAACGTTATGCCATATAACGTAATGCGTTATAACGTTATACCATATGACGTTATACCATATAACGTAATATTTTGTAACGTTATACCATATAACGTTATACCATATAACGTAATACGTTATAACGTTATACCATATAACGTAATACGTTATAACGTCATACCATATAACGTAATACGTTATAACGTTATACCATATAACGTAATACGTTATAACGTTATACCATATAACGTAATACGTTATAAAATAATACCATATAACGTAATACGTTATAAAATAATACCATATAACGTAATACGTGATATCGTTATACCATATAACGTAAAACGACATTTCGTTATACCATATTTCGTAATTCGTTACAACGTCATTCCATATAACGCAATAAGTTATAACGTTATTCCATATAATGTAAACCGTCATTTCGATATTCCATATAACGTACAACGTCATTTCGTTATACCATATATCGTAATACGTCATTTCGTTATACCATATAACGTAATACGTTATAACGTTATACCAAATAACGTAATACATTATAACGTTATACCATATGACGATATACCATATCACGTAATACGTTATAACGTTATACCATATAACGTAATACGTTATAACGTTATACCATATGACGTAATACGTTATAACGTTATACCATATAACGTAATACGTTATAACGTTGTACCATATGACGTTTTACCATATAACGTAATACGTTATAACGTTATACCATATGACGATATACCATATCACGTAATACGTTATAACGTTATACCATATAACGTAATACGTTATAACTTTATACCATATGACGTAATACGTTATAACGTTATACCATATAACGTAATACGTTATAACGTTATACCATATAACGTAATACGTTATAACGTAATACGTTATAACGTTATACCATATAACGTAATACGTTATAACGTTATACCATATGACGTTATACCATATAACGTAATACGTTATAACGTTATACCATATAACGTAATACGTTATAACGTTGTACCATATGACGTTTTACCATATAACGTAATACGTTATAACGTTATACCATATGACGTTATACCATATAACGTAATACGTTATAACGTCATACCATATAACGTAACACGTTGTAACGTTATACCATATAACGTAATACTTTATAACGTTATACCATATAACGTAATACGTTATAACGTTATACCATATAACGTAATACTTTATAACGTTACACCATATAACGTAATACGTTATAACGTTATGCCATATAACGTAATACTTTATAACGTTACACCATATGACGTTATACCATATAACGTAATACGTTATTACGTTATACCATATGACGATATACCACATAACGTAATACGTTATAACGTTATACCATATAACGTAATACGTTATAACGTTATACCATATGACGTTACACCATATAACGTAATACGTTGTAACGTTATACCATATAACGTTATACCATATAACGTTATACCATATAACGTTATACCATATAACGATATGCGTTACAACGTTATACCTTATAACGTAATACGTTATAACGTTATACCATATGACGATATACCATATCACGTAATACTTTGTAACGTTATACCATATAACGTTATACAATATAACGTAATACGTTATAACGTTACACCATATAACGTAACACGTTATAACGTCAGACCATATAACGTAATACGTTATAACGTTATACCATATAACGTAATACGTTATAACATTATACCATATAACGTAATACGTTATAACGTTATACCATATGATGTTATACCATATAACGCATGACGTTATAACGTTATACCATATTGCGTAATACGTTATAACGTTATACCATATAACGTATTACGTTATAACGTTATACCATATAACGTAATACGTTATAACGTTATACCATATAACGTAATACGTTATAAAATAATACCATATAACGTAATACGTGATAACGTTATACCATATAACGTAAAACGTCATTTCGATATTCCATATAACGTAATACGTTATAACGATATACCATATCACGTAATACGTTATAACGTCATTCCATATAACGTAATACGTTATAACGTTATACCATATAACGTAATATGTTATTACGTTATACCATATGACGATATACCACATAACGTAATACGTTATAACGTTATACCATATAACGTAATACGTTATAACGTTATACCATATAACGTAATACGTTATAACGTTATACCATATAACTTAATACGTTATAACGTTATACCATATAACGTAATACGTTATAACGTTATACCATATAACGTAATACGTTATAACATTATACCATATAACGTAATACGTTATAACGTTATACCATATGATGTTATACCATATAACGCATGACGTTATAACGTTATACCATATTGCGTAATACGTTATAACGTTATACCATATAACGTATTACGTTATAACGTTATACCATATAACGTAATACGTTATAATGTTATACCATATGACGATATACCATATCACGTAATACGTTATAACGTTATACCAAATAACGTAATACGTTATAACGTTATACCATATGACGATATACCATATCACGTAATACGTTATAACGTTATACCATATAACGTAATACGTTATAACGTTATACCATATAACGTAATACGTCATAAAATAATACCATATAACGTAATACGTGATAACGTTATACCATATAACGTAAAACGTCATTTCGATATTCCATATTTCGTAATTCGTTACAACGTCATTCCATATAACGCAATAAGTTATAACGTTATTCCATATAATGTAAAACGTCATTTCGATATTCCATATATCGTACAACGTCATTTCGTTATACCATATATCGTAATACGTCATTTCGTTATACCATATAACGTAATACGTTATAACGTTATACCATATGTCGTTATACCATATAACATAATACGTTGTCACGTTATACCTTATGACGTAACACGTAATAAAGTTATACCATATGACGTTAGACCATATAACGTTATGCCATATAACGTAATGCGTTATAACGTTATACCATATGACGTTATACCATATAACGTAATATTTTGTAACGTTATACCATATAACGTTATACCATATAACGTTATACCATATAACGTAATACGTTATAACGTTATACCATATAACGTAATACGTTATAACGTTATACCATATAACGTAATACGTTATAACGTAATACGTTATAACGTTATGCCATATAACGTAATACGTTATAACGTTATACCATATGACGTTATACCATATAACGTAATACGTTATAACGTTATACCATATAACGTAATACGTTATAACGTTGTACCATATGACGTTTTACCATATAACGTAATACGTTATAACGTTATACCATATGACGTTATACCATATAACGTAATACGTTATAACGTCATACCATATAACGTAACACGTTGTAACGTTATACCATATAACGTAATACTTTATAACGTTATACCATATAACGTAATACGTTATAACGTTATACCATCTAACGTAATACTTTATAACGTTACACCATATAACGTAATACGTTATAACGTTATGCCATATAACGTAATACTTTATAACGTTACACCATATGACGTTATACCATATAACGTAATACGTTATTACGTTATACCATAAGACGATATACCACATAACGTAATACGTTATAACGTTATACCATATAACGTAATACGTTATAACGTTATACCATATGACGTTACACCATATAACGTAATACGTTGTAACGTTATACCATATAACGTTATACCATATAACGTTATACCATATAACGTTATACCATATAACGTTATGCGTTACAACGTTATACCTTATAACGTAATACGTTATAACGTTATACCATATGACGATATACCATATCACGTAATACTTTGTAACGTTATACCATATAACGTTATACAATATAACGTAATACGTTATAACGTCACACCATATAACGTAACACGTTATAACGTCAGACCATATAACGTAATACGTTATAACGTTATACCATATAACGTATTACGCTATAACGTTATACCGTATAACGTAATACGTTATAACGTTATACCATATAACGTAATACGTTATAAAATATTACCATATAACGTAATACGTGATAACGTTATACCATATAACGTAAAACGTCATTTCGATATTCCATATAACGTAATACGTTATAACGATATACCATATCACGTAATACGTTATAACGTCATTCCATATAACGTAATACGTTATAACGTTATACCATATGACGTAATACGTTATAACATTATACCATATAACGTAATACGTTATAACGTTATACCATATGATGTTATACCATATAACGCATGACGTTATAACGTTATACCATATTGCGTAATACGTTATAACGTTATACCATATAACGTATTACGTTATAACGTTATACCATATAACGTAATACGTTATAACGTTATACCATATGACGATATACCATATCACGTAATACGTTATAACGTTATACCAAATAACGTAATACGTTATAACGTTATACCATATGACGATATACCATATCACGTAGTACGTTATAACGTTATACCATATAACGTAATACGTTATAACGTTATACCATATAACGTAATACGTTATAAAATAATACCATATAACGTAATACGTGATAACGTTATACCATATAACGTAAAACGTCATTTCGATATTCCATATTTCGTAATTCGTTACAACGTCATTCCATATAACGCAATAAGTTATAACGTTATTCCATATAATGTAAAACGTCATTTCGATATTCCATATAACGTACAACGTCATTTCGTTATACCATATATCGTAATACGTCATTTCGTTATACCATATAACGTAATACGTTATAACGTTATACCATATGTCGTTATACCATATAACATAATACGTTGTCACGTTATACCTTATGACGTAACACGTAATAAAGTTATACCATATGACGTTAGACCATATAACGTTATGCCATATAACGTAATGCGTTATAACGTTATACCATATGACGTTATACCATATAACGTAATATTTTGTAACGTTATACCATATAACGTTATACCATATAACGTTATACCATATAACGTAATACGTTATTACGTTATACCATACGACGATATACCACATAACGTAATACGTTATAACGTTATACCATATAACGTAATACGTTATAACGTTATACCATATGACGTTACACCATATAACGTAATACGTTGTAACGTTATACCATATAACGTTATACCATATAACGTTATACCATATAACGTTATACCATATAACGTTATGCGTTACAACGTTATACCTTATAACGTAATACGTTATAACGTTATACCATATGACGATATACCATATCACGTAATACTTTGTAACGTTATACCATATAACGTTATACAATATAACGTAATACGTTATAACGTCACACCATATAACGTAACACGTTATAACGTCAGACCATATAACGTAATACGTTATAACGTTATACCATATAACGTATTACGCTATAACGTTATACCGTATAACGTAATACGTTATAACGTTATACCATATAACGTAATACGTTATAAAATATTACCATATAACGTAATACGTGATAACGTTATACCATATAACGTAAAACGTCATTTCGATATTCCATATAACGTAATACGTTATAACGATATACCATATCACGTAATACGTTATAACGTCATTCCATATAACGTAATACGTTATAACGTTATACCATATGACGTAATACGTTATAACATTATACCATATAACGTAATACGTTATAACGTTATACCATATGATGTTATACCATATAACGCATGACGTTATAACGTTATACCATATTGCGTAATACGTTATAACGTTATACCATATAACGTATTACGTTATAACGTTATACCATATAACGTAATACGTTATAACGTTATACCATATGACGATATACCATATCACGTAATACGTTATAACGTTATACCAAATAACGTAATACGTTATAACGTTATACCATATGACGATATACCATATCACGTAATACGTTATAACGTTATACCATATAACGTAATACGTTATAACGTTATACCATATAACGTAATACGTTATAAAATAATACCATATAACGTAATACGTGATAACGTTATACCATATAACGTAAAACGTCATTTCGATATTCCATATTTCGTAATTCGTTACAACGTCATTCCATATAACGCAATAAGTTATAACGTTATTCCATATAATGTAAAACGTCATTTCGATATTCCATATAACGTACAACGTCATTTCGTTATACCATATATCGTAATACGTCATTTCGTTATACCATATAACGTAATACGTTATAACGTTATACCATATGTCGTTATACCATATAACATAATACGTTGTCACGTTATACCTTATGACGTAACACGTAATAAAGTTATACCATATGACGTTAGACCATATAACGTTATGCCATATAACGTAATGCGTTATAACGTTATACCATATGACGTTATACCATATAACGTAATATTTTGTAACGTTATACCATATAACGTTATACCATATAACGTTATACCATATAACGTAATACGTTATAACGTTATACCATATAACGTAATACGTTATAACGTTATACCATATAACGTAATACGTTATAACGTAATACGTTATAACGTTATGCCATATAACGTAATACGTTATAACGTTATACCATATGACGTTATACCATATAACGTAATACGTTATAACGTTATACCATATAACGTAATACGTTATAACGTTGTACCATATGACGTTTTACCATATAACGTAATACGTTATAACGTTATACCATATGACGTTATACCATATAACGTAATACGTTATAACGTCATACCATATAACGTAACACGTTGTAACGTTATACCATATAACGTAATACTTTATAACGTTATACCATATAACGTAATACGTTATAACGTTATACCATATAACGTAATACTTTATAACGTTACACCATATAACGTAATACGTTATAACGTTATGCCATATAACGTAATACTTTATAACGTTACACCATATGACGTTATACCATATAACGTAATACGTTATTACGTTATACCATATGACGATATACCACATAACGTAATACGTTATAACGTTATACCATATAACGTAATACGTTATAACGTTATACCATATGACTTTACACCATATAACGTAATACGTTGTAACGTTATACCATATAACGTTATACCATATAACGTTATACCATATAACGTTATACCATATAACGTTATACCATATAACGTTATGCGTTACAACGTTATACCTTATAACGTAATACGTTATAACGTTATACCATATGACGATATACCATATCACGTAATACTTTGTAACGTTATACCATATAACGTTATACAATATAACGTAATACGTTATAACGTTACACCATATAACGTAACACGTTATAACGTCAGACCATATAACGTAATACGTTATAACGTTATACCATATAACGTATTACGTTATAACGTTATACCGTATAACGTAATACGTTATAACGTTATACCATATAACGTAATACGTTATAAAATATTACCATATAACGTAATACGTGATAACGTTATACCATATAACGTAAAACGTCATTTCGATATTCCATATAACGTAATACGTTATAACGATATACCATATCACGTAATACGTTATAACGTCATTCCATATAACGTAATACGTTATAACGTTATACCATATGACGATATACCATATCACGTAATACGTTATAACGTTATACCATATAACGTAATACGTTATAGCGTTATACCATATAACGTAATACGTTATAAAATAATACCATATAACGTAATACGTGATAACGTTATACCATATAACGTAAAACGACATTTCGTTATACCATATTTCGTAATTCGTTACAACGTCATTCCATATAACGCAATAAGTTATAACGTTATTCCATATAATGTAAACCGTCATTTCGATATTCCATATAACGTACAACGTCATTTCGTTATACCATATATCGTAATACGTCATTTCGTTATACCATATAACGTAATACGTTATAACGTTATACCAAATAACGTAATACGTTATAACGTTATACCATATGACGATATACCATATCACGTAATACGTTATAACGTTATACCATATAACGTAATACGTTATAACGTTATACCATATGACGTAATACGTTATAACGTTATACCATATAACGTAATACGTTATAACGTTATACCATATAACGTAATACGTTATAACGTAATACGTTATAACGTTATACCATATAACGTAATACGTTATAACGTTATACCATATGACGTTATACCATATAACGTAATACGTTATAACGTTATACCATATAACGTAATACGTTATAACGTTGTACCATATGACGTTTTACCATATAACGTAATACGTTATAACGTTATACCATATGACGTTATACCATATAACGTAATACGTTATAACGTCATACCATATAACGTAACACGTTGTAACGTTATACCATATAACGTAATACTTTATAACGTTATACCATATAACGTAATACGTTATAACGTTATACCATATAACGTAATACTTTATAACGTTACACCATATAACGTAATACGTTATAACGTTATGCCATATAACGTAATACTTTATAACGTTACACCATATGACGTTATACCATATAACGTAATACGTTATTACGTTATACCATATGACGATATACCACATAACGTAATACGTTATAACGTTATACCATATAACGTAATACGTTATAACGTTATACCATATGACGTTACACCATATAACGTAATACGTTGTAACGTTATACCATATAACGTTATACCATATAACGTTATACCATATAACGTTATACCATATAACGATATGCGTTACAACGTTATACCTTATAACGTAATACGTTATAACGTTATACCATATGACGATATACCATATCACGTAATACTTTGTAACGTTATACCATATAACGTTATACAATATAACGTAATACGTTATAACGTTACACCATATAACGTAACACGTTATAACGTCAGACCATATAACGTAATACGTTATAACGTTATACCATATAACGTAATACGTTATAACATTATACCATATAACGTAATACGTTATAACGTTATACCATATGATGTTATACCATATAACGCATGACGTTATAACGTTATACCATATTGCGTAATACGTTATAACGTTATACCATATAACGTATTACGTTATAACGTTATACCATATAACGTAATACGTTATAACGTTATACCATATAACGTAATACGTTATAAAATAATACCATATAACGTAATACGTGATAACGTTATACCATATAACGTAAAACGTCATTTCGATATTCTATATAACGTAATACGTTATATCGATATACCATATCACGTAATACGTTATAACGTCATTCCATATAACGTAATACGTTATAACGTTATACCATATAACGTAATATGTTATTACGTTATACCATATGACGATATACCACATAACGTAATACGTTATAACGTTATACCATATAACGTAATACGTTATAACGTTATACCATATAACGTAATACGTTATAACGTTATACCATACAACTTAATACGTTATAACGTTATACCATATAACGTAATACGTTATAACGTTATACCATATAACGTAATACGTTATAACATTATACCATATAACGTAATACGTTATAACGTTATACCATATGATGTTATACCATATAACGCATGACGTTATAACGTTATACCATATTGCGTAATACGTTATAACGTTATACCATATAACGTATTACGTTATAACGTTATACCATATAACGTAATACGTTATAACGTTATACCATATGACGATATACCATATCACGTAATACGTTATAACGTTATACCAAATAACGTAATACGTTATAACGTTATACCATATGACGATATACCATATCACGTAATACGTTATAACGTTGTACCATATGACGTAATATGTTATTACGTTATACCATATGACGATATACCACATAACGTAATACGTTATAACGTTATACCATATAACGTAATACGTTATAACGTTATACCATATAACGTAATACGTTATAACGTTATACCATATAACTTAATACGTTATAACGTTATACCATATAACGTAATACGTTATAACGTTACACCATATAACGTAATACGTTATAACATTATACCATATAACGTAATACGTTATAACGTTATACCATATGATGTTATACCATATAACGCATGACGTTATAACGTTATACCATATTGCGTAATACGTTATAACGTTATACCATATAACGTATTACGTTATAACGTTATACCATATAACGTAATACGTTATAACGTTATACCATATGACGATATACCATATCACGTAATACGTTATAACGTTATACCAAATAACGTAATACGTTATAACGTTATACCATATGACGATATACCATATCACGTAATACGTTATAACGTTATACCATATAACGTAATACGTTATAACGTTATACCATATAACGTAATACGTTATAAAATAATACCATATAACGTAATACGTGATAACGTTATACCATATAACGTAAAACGTCATTTCGATATTCCATATTTCGTAATTCGTTACAACGTCATTCCATATAACGCAATAAGTTATAACGTTATTCCATATAATGTAAAACGTCATTTCGATATTCCATATAACGTACAACGTCATTTCGTTATACCATATATCGTAATACGTCATTTCGTTATACCATATAACGTAATACGTTATAACGTTATACCATATGTCGTTATACCATATAACATAATACGTTGTCACGTTATACCTTATGACGTAACACGTAATAAAGTTATACCATATGACGTTAGACCATATAACGTTATGCCATATAACGTAATGCGTTATAACGTTATACCATATGACGTTATACCATATAACGTAATATTTTGTAACGTTATACCATATAACGTTATACCATATAACGTTATACCATATAACGTAATACGTTATAACGTTATACCATATAACGTAATACGTTATAACGTCATACCATATAACGTAATACGTTATAACGTTATACCATATAACGTAATACGTTATAACGTTATACCATATAACGTAATACGTTATAAAATAATACCATATAACGTAATACGTGATAACGTTATACCATATAACGTAAAACGTCATTTCGATATTCCATATAACGTAATACGTTATAACGATATACCATATCACGTAATACGTTCTAACGTTATACCACATAACGTAATACGTTATAACGTTATACCATATAACGTAATACGTTATAAAATAATACCATATAACGTAATACGTGATAACGTTATACCATATAACGTAAAACGTCATTTCGATATTCCATATAACGTAATACGTTATAACGTTATACCGTATAACGTAATACGTTATAACGTTATACCATATAACGTAATACGTTATAAAATATTACCATATAACGTAATAAGTGATAACGTTATACCATATAACGTAAAACGTCATTTCGATATTCCATATAACGTAATACGTTATAACGATATACCACATCACGTAATACGTTATAACGTCATTCCATATAACGTAATACGTTATAACGTTATACCATATGACGATATACCATATCACGTAATACGTTATAACGTTATACCATATAACGTAATACGTTATAGCGTTATACCATATAACGTAATACGTTATAAAATAATACCATATAACGTAATACGTGATAACGTTATACCATATAACGTAAAACGACATTTCGTTATACCATATTTCGTAATTCGTTACAACGTCATTCCATATAACGCAATAAGTTATAACGTTATTCCATATAATGTAAACCGTCATTTCGATATTCCATATAACGTACAACGTCATTTCGTTATACCATATATCGTAATACGTCATTTCGTTATACCATATAACGTAATACGTTATAACGTTATACCAAATAACGTAATACGTTATAACGTTATACCATATGACGTTATACCATATAACGTAATACGTTATTACATTATACCATATGACGATATACCACATAACGTAATACGTTATAACGTCATACCATATAACGTAACACGTTGTAGCGTTATACCATATAACGTAATACATTATAACGTTATACCATATAACGTAATACGTTATAACGTTATACCATATAACGTAATACTTTATAACGTTACACCATATAACGTAATACGTTATAACGTTATGCCATATAACGTAATACTTTATAACGTTACACCGTATGACGTTATACCATATAACGTAATACGTTGTAACGTTATACCATATAACGTTATACCATATAACGTTATGCGTTACAACGTTATACCTTATAACGTAATACGTTATAACGTTATACCATATGACGATATACCATATCACGTAATACTTTGTAACGTTATACCATATAACGTTATACAATATAACGTAATACGTTATAACGTTACACCATATAACGTAACACGTTATAACGTCAGACCATATAACGTAATACGTTATAACGTTATACCATATAACGTAATACGTTATTACATTATACCATATAACGTAATACGTTATAACGTTGTACCATATGATGTTATACCATATAACGCATGACGTTATAACGTTATACCATATTGCGTAATACGTTATAACGTTATACCATATAACGTATTACGTTATAACGTTATACCATATAACGTAATACGTTATAACGTTATACCATATAACGTAATACGTTATAAAATAATACCATATAACGTAATACGTGATAACGTTATACCATATAACGTAAAACGTCATTTCGATATTCCATATTTCGTAATTCGTTACAACGTCATTCCATATAACGCAATAAGTTATAACGTTATTCCATATAATGTAAAACGTCATTTCGATATTCCATATAACGTACAACGTCATTTCGTTATACCATATATCGTAATACGTCATTTCGTTATACCATATAACGTAATACGTTATAACGTTATAACATATAACGTAATACGTTATAACGTTATACCATACGACGTTATACCATATAACGTAATACGTTGTTACGTTATACCATATAACGTAATACGTTATAACGTTATACCATATAACGTAATATGTTATTACGTTATACCATATGACGATATACCACATAACGTAATACGTTATAACGTTATACTATATAACGTAATACGTTATAACGTTATACCATATAACGTAATACGTTATAACGTTATACCATATAACTTAATACGTTATAACGTTATACCATATAACGTAATACGTTATAACGTTATACCATATAACGTAATACGTTATAACATTATACCATATAACGTAATACGTTATAACGTTATACCATATGATGTTATACCATATAACGCATGACGTTATAACGTTATACCATATTGCGTAATACGTTATAACGTTATACCATATAACGTAATACGTTATAAAATAATACCATATAACGTAATACGTGATAACGTTATACCATATAACGTAAAACGTCATTTCGATATTCCATATTTCGTAATTCGTTACAACGTCATTCCATATAACGCAATAAGTTATAACGTTATTCCATATAATGTAAAACGTCATTTCGATATTCCATATAACGTACAACGTCATTTCGTTATACCATATATCGTAATACGTCATTTCGTTATACCATATAACGTAATACGTTATAACGTTATAACATATAACGTAATACGTTATAACGTTATACCATACGACGTTATACCATATAACGTAATATGTTGTTACGTTATACCATATAACGTAATACGTTATAACGTTATACCATATAACGTAATACGTTATTACGTTATACCATATGACGATATACCACATAACGTAATACGTTATAACGTTATACCATATAACGTAATACGTTATAACGTTATACCATATAACGTAATACGTTATAACGTTATACCATATAACGTAATACGTTATAACGTTATACCATATAACGTAATACGTTATAACGTTATACCATATAACGTAATACGTTATAACGTTATACCATATAACGTAATACGTTATAACGTTATACCATATAACGTAATACGTTATAACGTTATACCATATAACGTAATACGTTATAACGTTATACCATATGACGTTATACCATATAACGTAATACGTTATAACGTTATACCATATAACGTAATACGTTATAACGTAATACGATATAACGTTATACCATATAACGTAATACGTTATAACGTTATACCATATAACGTAATACGTTATAACGTTATACCACATAACGTAATACGTTATAACGTTATACCATATGACGTTATACCATATAACGTAATACGTTATAACGTTATACCATATAACGTAATACGTTATAACGTTATACCACATGACGTTATACCATATAACGCAATACGTTATAACGTTATACCATATGACGTTATACCATATAACGTATACGTTATAACGTTATACCATATGGCATTATACCATATAACGTAATACGTTATAACGTTATAACATATGACGTTATACCATATAACACAATACGTTATCACGTTATACCTTATAACGTAATACGTAATAACGTTATACCATATGACGTTATATCATATAACGTAATACCATATAACGTAATACGTTATAACGTTATACCATATGACGTTACACCATATAACGTAATACGTTGTAACGTTATACCATATAACGTTATACCATATAACGTTATACCATATAACGTTATACCATATAACGTTATGCGTTACAACGTTATACCTTATAACGTAATACGTTATAACGTTATACCATATGACGATATACCATATCACGTAATACTTTGTAACGTTATACCATATAACGTTATACAATATAACGTAATACGTTATAACGTTACACCATATAACGTAATACGTTATAACGTTATACCATATAACGTAATACGTTATAACGTTATACCATATAACGTAATACGTTATAACGTTATACCATATAACGTAATACGTTATAACGTTATACCATAAGACGTTATACCATATAACTTAATACGTTATAACGTTATACCATATGACGTTATACCATATAACGTAATACGTTATAACGTTATACCATATAACGTAACACGTTGTAACGTTATACCATATAACGTAATACTTTATAAGGTTACACCATATAACGTAATACGTTATAACGTTATACCATATAACGTAATACTTTATAACGTTACACCATATAACGTAATACGTTATAACGTTATACCATATAACGTAATACGTTATAACGTTATACCATAAGACGTTATACCATATAACTTAATACGTTATTACGTTATACCATATAACGTAATACGTTATAACGTTATACCATATGACGTTATACCATATAACGTAATACGTTATTACGTTATACCATATGACGATATACCACATAACGTAATACGTTACAACGTTATACCATATAACGTAATACGTTATTACGTTATACCATATGACGATATACCACATAACGTAATACGTTATAACGTTATAACTTATGACGTTATACCATATAAAACAATACGTTATCACGTTATACCTTATAACGTAATACGTAATAACGTTATACCATATGACGTTATATCATATAACTTAATACCATATAACGTAATACGTTATAACGTTATACCATATAACGTAATACGTTATAACGTTATACCATATGACGTAATACGTTATAACGTTATAACATATAACGTAATACGTTATAACGTTATACCATATAACGTAATACGTTATAACGTAATACGTTATAACGTTATACCATATAACGTAATACGTTATAACGTTATACCATATAACGTGATACGTTATAACGTTATACCATATGACGTTATACCATATAACGTAATACGTTATAACGTTATACCATATAACGTAATACGTTATAACGTTATACCACATGACGTTATACCATATAACGCAATACGTTATAACGTTATACCATATGACGTTATACCATATAACGTAATACGTTACAACGTTATACCATATGACATTATACCATATAACGTAATACGTTATAACGTTATAACATATGACGTTATACCATATAATGCAATACGTTATCACGTTATACCTTATAACGTAATACGTAATAACGTTATACCATATGACGTTATATCATATAACGTAATACCATATAACGTAATACGTTATAACGTTATACCATATGACGTTACACCATATAACGTAATACGTTGTAACGTTATACCATATAACGTTATACCATATAACGTTATACCATATAACGTTATACCATATAACGTTATGCGTTACAACGTTATACCTTATAACGTAATACGTTATAACGTTATACCATATGACGATATACCATATCACGTAATACTTTGTAACGTTATACCATATAACGTTATACAATATAACGTAATACGTTATAAAATTACACCATATAACGTAATACGTTATAACGTCAGACCATATAACGTAATACGTTATAACGTTATACCATATAACGTAATACGTTATAACATTATACCATATAACGTAATACGTTATAACGTTATACCATATGATGTTATACCATATAACGCATGACGTTATAACGTTATACCATATTGCGTAATACGTTATAACGTTATACCAAAAAACGTAATACGTTATAACGTTATACCAAATAACGTAATACGTTATAACGTTATACCATATGACGATATACCATATCACGTAATACGTTATAACGTTATACCATATAACGTAATACGTTATAACGTTATACCATATATCGTAATACGTTATAAAATAATGCCATATAACGTAATACGTGATAACGTTATACCATATAACGTAAAACGTCATTTCGATATTCCATATTTCGTAATTCGTTACAACGTCATTCCATATAACGCAATAAGTTATAACGTTATTCCATATAATGTAAAACGTCATTTCGATATTCCATATAACGTACAACGTCATTTCGTTATACCATATATCGTAATACGTCATTTCGTTATACCATATAACGTAATACGTTATAACGTTATAACATATAACGTAATACGTTATAACGTTATACCATACGACGTTATACCATATAACGTAATACGTTGTTACGTTATACCATATAACGTAATACGTTATAACGTTATACCATATGACGTTATACCATATAACGTAATACGTTATTACGTTATACCATATGACGATATACCACATAACGTAATACGTTATAACGTTATACCATATAACGTAATACGTTATAACGTTATACCATATAACGTAATACGTTATAACGTTATACCAAATAACGTAATACGTTATAACGTTATACCATATAACGTAATACGTTATAACGTTATACCATATAACGTAATACGTTATAACGTTATACCATATGACGTTATACCATATAACACAATACGTTATCACGTTATACCTTATAACGTAATACGTAATAACGTTATACCATATGACGTTATATCATATAACGTAATACCACATAACGTAATACGTTATAACGTTATACCATATGACGTTACACCATATAACGTAATACGTTGTAACGTTATACCATATAACGTTATACCATATAACGTTATACCATATAACGTTATGCGTTACAACGTTATACCTTATAACGTAATACGTTATAACGTTATACCATATGACGATATACCATATCACGTAATACTTTGTAACGTTATACCATATAACGTTATACAGTATAACGTAATACGTTATAACGTTACACCATATAACGTAATACGTTATAACGTTATATCATATAACGTAATACGTTATAACGTTATACCATATAACGTAATACGTTATAACGTTATACCATATAACGTAATACGTTATAACGTTATACCATAAGACGTTATACCATATAACTTAATACGTTATAACGTTATACCATATGACGTTATACCATTTAACGTAATACGTTATAACGTTATACCATATAACGTAACACGTTGTAACGTTATACCATATAACGTAATACTTTATAACGTTATACCATATAACGTAATACGTTATAACGTTGTACCATATGACGTTATACCATATAACGTAATACGTTATAACGTTATACCATATGACGTTATACCATATAACGTAATACGTTATAACGTCATACCATATAACGTAACACGTTGTAACGTTATACCATATAACGTAATACTTTATAACGTTATACCATATAACGTAATACGTTATAACGTTATACCATATAACGTAATACTTTATAACGTTACACCATATAACGTAATACGTTATAACGTTATGCCATATAACGTATTACTTTATAACGTTACACCATATGACGTTATACCATATAACGTAATACGTTATTACGTTATACCATATGACGATATACCACATAACGTAATACGTTATAACGTTATACCATATAACTTAATACGTTAGAACGTTATACCATATTGCGTAATACGTTATAACGTTATACCATATAACGTATTACGTTATATCGTTATACCATATAACGTAATACGTTATAACGTTATACCATATAACGTAATACGTTATAAAATAATACCATATAACGTAATACGTGATAACGTTATACCATATAACGTAAAATGTCATTTCGATATTCCATATAACGTAATGCGTTATAACGATATACCATATCACGTAATACGTTATAACGTTATACCATATAACGTAATACGTTATAGCGTTATACCATATAACGTAATACGTTATAAAATAATACCATATAACGTAATACGTGATAACGTTATACCATATAACTTAAAACGACATTTCGTTATACCATATTTCGTAATTCGTTCCAACGTCATTCCATATAACGCAATATGTTATAACGTTATTCCATATAATGTAAAACGTCATTTCGATATTCCATATAACGAACAACGTCATTTCGTTATACCATATATCGTAATACGTCATTTCGTTATACCATATAACGTAATACGTTATAACGTTATACCAAATAACGTAATACGTTATAACGTTATACCATATGACGATATACCATATCACGTAATACGTTATAACGTTATACCATATGACGATATACCATATCACGTAATACGTTATAACGTTATACCATATAACGTAATACGTTATAACGTTATACCATATAACGTAATACGTTATAAAATAATACCATGTAACGTAATACGTTATAACGTTATACCATATAACGTAATACGTTATAACGTTATACCATATAACGTAATACGTTATAACGTTATACCATATAACGTAATACGTTATAACGTTATACCATATGACGATATACCATATCACGTAATACGTTATAACGTTATACCATATAACGTAATACGTTATAGCGTTATACCATATAACGTAATACTTTATAAAATAATACCATATAACGTAATGCGTGATAACGTTATACCATATAACGTAAAACGTCATTTCGATATTCCATATTTCGTAATTCGTTACAACGTCATTCCATATAACGCAATAAGTTATAACGTTACTCCATATAATGTAAAACGTCATTTCGATATTCCATATAACGTACAACGTCATTTCGTTATACCATATATCGTAATACGTCATTTCGTTATACCATATAACGTAATACGTTATAACATTATACCATGTAACGTAATACGTTATAACGTTATACCATATTGCGTAATACGTTATAACGTTATACCATATAACGTATTACGTTATAACGTTATACCATATAACGAAATACGTTATAACGTTATACCATATAACGTAATACGTTATAAAATAATACCATATAACGTAATACGTGATAACGTTATACCATATAACGTAAAACGTCACTTCGATATTCCATATAACGTAATACGTTATAACGATATACCATATCACGTAATACGTTATAACGATATACCATATAACGTAATACGTTATAACGTTATACCATATAACGTAATACGTTATGAAATAATACCATATAACGTAATACGTGATAACGTTATACCATATAACGTAATACGTGATAACGTTATACCATATAACGTAAAACGTCATTTCGATATTCCATATAACGTAATACGTTATAACGTTATACCATATAACGTAATACGTTATAACGTCATTCCATATAACGTAATACGTTATAACGTTATACCATATAACGTTATACCATATAACGTAATACGTTGTTACGTTATACCATATAACGTAATACGTTATAACGTTATACCATATAACGTAATACGTTATAGCGTTATACCATATAACGTAATACTTTATAAAATAATACCATATAACGTAATACGTGATAACGTTATACCATATAACGTAAAACGTCATTTCGATATTCCATATTTCGTAATTCGTTACAACGTCATTCCATATAACGCAATAAGTTATAACGTTATTCCATATAATGTAAAACGTCATTTCGATATTCCATATAACGTACAACGTCATTTTGTTATACCATATATCGTAATACGTCATTTCGTTATACCATATAACGTAATACGTTATAACATTATACCATGTAACGTAATACGTTATAACGTTATACCATATTGCGTAATACGTTATAACGTTATACCATATAACGTATTACGTTATAACGTTATACCATATAACGAAATACGTTATAACGTTATACCATATAACGTAATACGTTATAAAATAATACCATATAACGTAATACGTGATAACGTTATACCATATAACGTAAAACGTCACTTCGATATTCCATATAACGTAATACGTTATAACGATATACCATATCACGTAATACGTTATAACGATATACCATATAACGTAATACGTTATAACGTTATACCATATAACGTAATACGTTATGAAATAATACCATATAACGTAATACGTGATAACGTTATACCATATAATGTAATACGTGATAACGTTATACCATATAACGTAAAACGTCATTTCGATATTCCATATAACGTAATACGTTATAACGTTATACCATATAACGTAATACGTTATAACGTCATTCCATATAACGTAATACGTTATAACGTTATACCATATAACGTTATACCATATAACGTAATACGTTGTTACGTTATACCATATAACGTAATACGTTATAACGTTATACCATATGACGTTATACCATATAACGTAATACGTTATTACGTTATACCATATGACGATATACCACATAACGTAATACGTAATAACGTTATACCATATAACGTAATACGTTATAACGTTATACCATATAACGTAATACGTTATAACGTAATACGTTATAACGTTATACCATATAACGTAATACGTTATAACGTTTTACCATATAACGTAATACGTTATAACGTTATACCATATAACGTAATACGTTATAACGTAATACGTTATAACGTTATACCATATAACGTAATACGTTATAACGTTATACCATATAACGTAATACGTTATAACGTTATACCATATAACGTAATACGTTATAACGTTATACCACATGACGTTATACCATATAACGCAATACGTTATAACGTTATACCATATGACGTTATACTATATAACGTAATACGTTATAACGTTATACCATATGACATTATACCATATAACGTAATACGTTATAACGTTATAACATATGACGTTATACCATATAACACAATACGTTATCACGTTATACCTTATAACGTAATACGTAATAACGTTATACCATATGACGTTATATCATATAACGTAATACCATATAACGTAATACGTTATAACGTTATACCATATAACGTAATACGTTATTACGTTATACCATATGACGTTATACCACATAACGTAATACGTTATAACGTTATACCATATGACGTTATGCCATATAACGTAATACGTTATAACGTTATGCCATATGACGTTATACCATATAACGTAATACGATATTACGTTATACCATATGACGATATACCACATAACGTAATACGTTATAACGTTATACCATACGACGTTATACCATATAACGTAATACGTTATAGCGTTATACCATATGACGTTATACCATATAACGTAATATGTTATAACGTTATACCATATAACGTAATACGTTATTACGTTATACCATATGACGTTATACCACATAACGTAATACGTTATAACGTTATACCATATGACGTTATGCCATATAACGTAATACGTTATAACGTTATGCCATATGACGTTATACCATATAACGTAATACGATACAACGTTATACCATATAACGTAATACGTTATTACGTTATACCATATGACGATATACCATATAACGTAATACGTTATAACGTTATACCATATAACGTAATACGTTATTACGTTATACCATATGACGTTATACCACATAACGTAATACGTTATAACGTTATACCATATGACGTTATGCCATATAACGTAATACGTTATAACGTTATACCATATAACGTAATACGTTATAACGTTATACCATATAACGTAATACGTTATTACGTTATACCATATGACGATATACCACATAACGTAATACGTTACAACGTTATACCATATAACGTAATACGTTATTACGTTATACCATATGACGATATACCATATAACGTAATACGTTATAACGTTATACCATATAACGTAATACGTTATTACGTTATACCATATGACGTTATACCACATAACGTAATACGTTATAACGTTATACCATATGACGTTATGCCATATAACGTAATACGTTATAACGTTATGCCATATGACGTTATACCATATAACGTAATACGATATTACGTTATACCATATGACGATATACCACATAACGTAATACGTTATAACGATATACCATATGACGTTATACCATATAACGTAATACGTTATAACGTTATACCATATAACGTTATACCATATAACGTAATACGTTATAACGTTATACCATATAACGTAATACGTTATTACGTTATACCATATAACGTAATACGTTATAACGTTATACCATATAACGTAATACGTTATAACGTTATACCACATGACGTTATACCATATAACGCAATACGTTATAACGTTATACCATATGACGTTATACTATATAACGTAATACGTTATAACGTTATACCATATGACATTATACCATATAACGTAATACGTTATAACGTTATAACATATGACGTTATACCATATAACACAATACGTTATCACGTTATACCTTATAACGTAATACGTAATAACGTTATACCATATGACGTTATATCATATAACGTAATACCATATAACGTAATACGTTATAACGTTATACCATATAACGTAATACGTTATTACGTTATACCATATGACGTTATACCACATAACGTAATACGTTATAACGTTATACCATATGACGTTATGCCATATAACGTAATACGTTATAACGTTATGCCATATGACGTTATACCATATAACGTAATACGATATTACGTTATACCATATGACGATATACCACATAACGTAATACGTTATAACGTTATACCATACGACGTTATACCATATAACGTAATACGTTATAGCGTTATACCATATGACGTTATACCATATAACGTAATATGTTATAACGTTATACCATATAACGTAATACGTTATTACGTTATACCATATGACGTTATACCACATAACGTAATACGTTATAACGTTATACCATATGACGTTATGCCATATAACGTAATACGTTATAACGTTATGCCATATGACGTTATACCATATAACGTAATACGATACAACGTTATACCATATAACGTAATACGTTATTACGTTATACCATATGACGATATACCATATAACGTAATACGTTATAACGTTATACCATATAACGTAATACGTTATTACGTTATACCATATGACGTTATACCACATAACGTAATACGTTATAACGTTATACCATATGACGTTATGCCATATAACGTAATACGTTATAACGTTATACCATATAACGTAATACGTTATAACGTTATACCATATAACGTAATACGTTATTACGTTATACCATATGACGATATACCACATAACGTAATACGTTACAACGTTATACCATATAACGTAATACGTTATTACGTTATACCATATGACGATATACCATATAACGTAATACGTTATAACGTTATACCATATAACGTAATACGTTATTACGTTATACCATATGACGTTATACCACATAACGTAATACGTTATAACGTTATACCATATGACGTTATGCCATATAACGTAATACGTTATAACGTTATGCCATATGACGTTATACCATATAACGTAATACGATATTACGTTATACCATATGACGATATACCACATAACGTAATACGTTATAACGATATACCATATGACGTTATACCATATAACGTAATACGTTATAACGTTATACCATATAACGTTATACCATATAACGTAATACGTTATAACGTTATACCATATAACGTAATACGTTATTACGTTATACCATATGACGTTATACCACATAACGTAATACGTTATAACGTTATACCATATGACGTTATGCCATATAACGTAATACGATA
Source organism: Bombus huntii (assembly GCF_024542735.1). NCBI lineage: Eukaryota > Metazoa > Arthropoda > Insecta > Hymenoptera > Apidae > Bombus > Bombus huntii. Next base: position 3,511,490 of record NC_066244.1, read on the forward strand.
TTACGTTATACCATATGACGATATACCACATAACGTAATACGTTATAACGTTATACCATATAACGTAATACGTTATAACGTTATACCATGTAACGTAATACTTTATAACGTTACACCATATAACGTAATTCGTTATAACGTTATACCACATAACGTAATACGTTATAACGTTATACCATATAACGTAATACGTTATAACGTTATACCATATAATGTAATACGTTATAACGTTATAGCATATAACGTAATACGCTATAACGTTATACCATATAACGTAGTACGTTATAACGATATACCATATGACGTTATACCATATAACGTAATACGCTATAACATTATACCATATAACGTAGTACGTTATAACGATATACCATATGACGTTATACCATATAACGTAATACGTTATAACGTTATAGCATATAACGTAATACGCTATAACGTTATACCATATAACGTAGTACGTTATAACGATATACCATATGACGTTATACCATATAACGTAATACGTTATAACGTTATACCATATAACGTAATACGTTATAACGTTATACCATATAATGTAATACTTTATAACGTTACACCATATAACGTAATTCGTTATAACGTTATACCACATAACGTAATACGTTATAACGTTATACCATATAACGTAATACGTTATAACGTTATACCATGTAACGTAATACTTTATAACGTTACACCATATAACGTAATTCGTTATAACGTTATACCACATAACGTAATGCGTTATTACGTTATACCATATGACGTTATACCACATAACGTAATACGTTATAACGTTATACCATATGACGTTATGCCATATAACGTAATACGTTATAACGTTATGCCATATGACGTTATACCATATAACGTAATACGATATTACGTTATACCATATGACGATATACCACATAACGTAATACGTTATAACGTTATACCATATAACGTAATACGTTATAACGTTATACCATGTAAAGTAATACTTTATAACGTTACACCATATAACGTAATTCGTTATAACGTTATACCACATAACGTAATACGTTATAACGTTATACCATATAACGTAATACGTTATAACGTTATACCATATAATGTAATACGTTATAACGTTATAGCATATAACGTAATACGCTATAACGTTATACCATATAACGTAATACGTTATAACGTTATACCATATAACGTTATACCATATAACGTAATACGTTGTTACGTTATACCATATAACGTAATACGTTATAACGTTATACCATATAACGTAATACGTTATAGCGTTATACCATATAACGTAATACTTTATAAAATAATACCATATAACGTAATACGTGATAACGTTATTCCATATAATGTAAAACGTCATTTCGATATTCCATATAACGTACAACGTCATTTTGTTATACCATATATCGTAATACGTCATTTCGTTATACCATATAACGTAATACGTTATAACATTATACCATGTAACGTAATACGTTATAACGTTATACCATATTGCGTAATACGTTATAACGTTATACCATATAACGTATTACGTTATAACGTTATACCATATAACGAAATACGTTATAACGTTATACCATATAACGTAATACGTTATAAAATAATACCATATAACGTAATACGTGATAACGTTATACCATATAACGTAAAACGTCACTTCGATATTCCATATAACGTAATACGTTATAACGATATACCATATCACGTAATACGTTATAACGATATACCATATAACGTAATACGTTATAACGTTATACCATATAACGTAATACGTTATGAAATAATACCATATAACGTAATACGTGATAACGTTATACCATATAACGTAATACGTGATAACGTTATACCATATAACGTAAAACGTCATTTCGATATTCCATATAACGTAATACGTTATAACGTTATACCATATAACGTAATACGTTATAACGTCATTCCATATAACGTAATACGTTATAACGTTATACCATATAACGTTATACCATATAACGTAATACGTTGTTACGTTATACCATATAACGTAATACGTTATAACGTTATACCATATGACGTTATACCATATAACGTAATACGTTATTACGTTATACCATATGACGATATACCACATAACGTAATACGTAATAACGTTATACCATATAACGTAATACGTTATAACGTTATACCATATAACGTAATACGTTATAACGTAATACGTTATAACGTTATACCATATAACGTAATACGTTATAACGTTTTACCATATAACGTAATACGTTATAACGTTATACCATATAACGTAATACGTTATAACGTAATACGTTATAACGTTATACCATATAACGTAATACGTTATAACGTTATACCATATAACGTAATACGTTATAACGTTATACCATATAACGTAATACGTTATAACGTTATACCACATGACGTTATACCATATAACGCAATACGTTATAACGTTATACCATATGACGTTATACTATATAACGTAATACGTTATAACGTTATACCATATGACATTATACCATATAACGTAATACGTTATAACGTTATAACATATGACGTTATACCATATAACACAATACGTTATCACGTTATACCTTATAACGTAATACGTAATAACGTTATACCATATGACGTTATATCATATAACGTAATACCATATAACGTAATACGTTATAACGTTATACCATATAACGTAATACGTTATTACGTTATACCATATGACGTTATACCACATAACGTAATACGTTATAACGTTATACCATATGACGTTATGCCATATAACGTAATACGTTATAACGTTATGCCATATGACGTTATACCATATAACGTAATACGATATTACGTTATACCATATGACGATATACCACATAACGTAATACGTTATAACGTTATACCATATAACGTAATACGTTATAACGTTATACCATATAACGTAATACGTTATAACGTTATACCATATAACGTAATACGTTATAACGTTATACCATATAACGTAATACGTTATAACGTTATACCATATAACGTAATACGTTATAACGTTATACCATATGACGATATACCATATCACGTAATACGTTATAACGTTATACCATATAACGTAATACGTTATAGCGTTATACCATATAACGTAATACTTTATAAAATAATACCATATAACGTAATGCGTGATAACGTTATACCATATAACGTAAAACGTCATTTCGATATTCCATATTTCGTAATTCGTTACAACGTCATTCCATATAACGCAATAAGTTATAACGTTACTCCATATAATGTAAAACGTCATTTCGATATTCCATATAACGTACAACGTCATTTCGTTATACCATATATCGTAATACGTCATTTCGTTATACCATATAACGTAATACGTTATAACATTATACCATATAACGTAATACGTTATGAAATAATACCATATAACGTAATACGTGATAACGTTATACCATATAACGTAATACGTGATAACGTTATACCATATAACGTAAAACGTCATTTCGATATTCCATATAACGTAATACGTTATAACGTTATACCATATAACGTAATACGTTATAACGTCATTCCATATAACGTAATACGTTATAACGTTATACCATATAACGTTATACCATATAACGTAATACGTTGTTACGTTATACCATATAACGTAATACGTTATAACGTTATACCATATAACGTAATACGTTATAACGTTATACCATATAACGTTATACCATATAACGTAATACGTTGTTACGTTATACCATATAACGTAATACGTTATAACGTTATACCATATAACGTAATACGTTATAGCGTTATACCATATAACGTAATACTTTATAAAATAATACCATATAACGTAATACGTGATAACGTTATTCCATATAATGTAAAACGTCATTTCGATATTCCATATAACGTACAACGTCATTTTGTTATACCATATATCGTAATACGTCATTTCGTTATACCATATAACGTAATACGTTATAACATTATACCATGTAACGTAATACGTTATAACGTTATACCATATTGCGTAATACGTTATAACGTTATACCATATAACGTATTACGTTATAACGTTATACCATATAACGAAATACGTTATAACGTTATACCATATAACGTAATACGTTATAAAATAATACCATATAACGTAATACGTGATAACGTTATACCATATAACGTAAAACGTCACTTCGATATTCCATATAACGTAATACGTTATAACGATATACCATATCACGTAATACGTTATAACGATATACCATATAACGTAATACGTTATAACGTTATACCATATAACGTAATACGTTATGAAATAATACCATATAACGTAATACGTGATAACGTTATACCATATAACGTAATACGTGATAACGTTATACCATATAACGTAAAACGTCATTTCGATATTCCATATAACGTAATACGTTATAACGTTATACCATATAACGTAATACGTTATAACGTCATTCCATATAACGTAATACGTTATAACGTTATACCATATAACGTTATACCATATAACGTAATACGTTGTTACGTTATACCATATAACGTAATACGTTATAACGTTATACCATATGACGTTATACCATATAACGTAATACGTTATTACGTTATACCATATGACGATATACCACATAACGTAATACGTAATAACGTTATACCATATAACGTAATACGTTATAACGTTATACCATATAACGTAATACGTTATAACGTAATACGTTATAACGTTATACCATATAACGTAATACGTTATAACGTTTTACCATATAACGTAATACGTTATAACGTTATACCATATAACGTAATACGTTATAACGTAATACGTTATAACGTTATACCATATAACGTAATACGTTATAACGTTATACCATATAACGTAATACGTTATAACGTTATACCATATAACGTAATACGTTATAACGTTATACCACATGACGTTATACCATATAACGCAATACGTTATAACGTTATACCATATGACGTTATACTATATAACGTAATACGTTATAACGTTATACCATATGACATTATACCATATAACGTAATACGTTATAACGTTATAACATATGACGTTATACCATATAACACAATACGTTATCACGTTATACCTTATAACGTAATACGTAATAACGTTATACCATATGACGTTATATCATATAACGTAATACCATATAACGTAATACGTTATAACGTTATACCATATAACGTAATACGTTATTACGTTATACCATATGACGTTATACCACATAACGTAATACGTTATAACGTTATACCATATGACGTTATGCCATATAACGTAATACGTTATAACGTTATGCCATATGACGTTATACCATATAACGTAATACGATATTACGTTATACCATATGACGATATACCACATAACGTAATACGTTATAACGTTATACCATACGACGTTATACCATATAACGTAATACGTTATAGCGTTATACCATATGACGTTATACCATATAACGTAATACCATATAACGTAATACGTTATAACGTTATACCATATAACGTAATACGTTATAACGTTATACCATATAACGTTATACCATATAACGTAATACGTTGTTACGTTATACCATATAACGTAATACGTTATAACGTTATACCATATAACGTAATACGTTATAGCGTTATACCATATAACGTAATACTTTATAAAATAATACCATATAACGTAATACGTGATAACGTTATTCCATATAATGTAAAACGTCATTTCGATATTCCATATAACGTACAACGTCATTTTGTTATACCATATATCGTAATACGTCATTTCGTTATACCATATAACGTAATACGTTATAACATTATACCATGTAACGTAATACGTTATAACGTTATACCATATTGCGTAATACGTTATAACGTTATACCATATAACGTATTACGTTATAACGTTATACCATATAACGAAATACGTTATAACGTTATACCATATAACGTAATACGTTATAAAATAATACCATATAACGTAATACGTGATAACGTTATACCATATAACGTAAAACGTCACTTCGATATTCCATATAACGTAATACGTTATAACGATATACCATATCACGTAATACGTTATAACGATATACCATATAACGTAATACGTTATAACGTTATACCATATAACGTAATACGTTATGAAATAATACCATATAACGTAATACGTGATAACGTTATACCATATAACGTAATACGTGATAACGTTATACCATATAACGTAAAACGTCATTTCGATATTCCATATAACGTAATACGTTATAACGTTATACCATATAACGTAATACGTTATAACGTCATTCCATATAACGTAATACGTTATAACGTTATACCATATAACGTTATACCATATAACGTAATACGTTGTTACGTTATACCATATAACGTAATACGTTATAACGTTATACCATATGACGTTATACCATATAACGTAATACGTTATTACGTTATACCATATGACGATATACCACATAACGTAATACGTAATAACGTTATACCATATAACGTAATACGTTATAACGTTATACCATATAACGTAATACGTTATAACGTAATACGTTATAACGTTATACCATATAACGTAATACGTTATAACGTTTTACCATATAACGTAATACGTTATAACGTTATACCATATAACGTAATACGTTATAACGTAATACGTTATAACGTTATACCATATAACGTAATACGTTATAACGTTATACCATATAACGTAATACGTTATAACGTTATACCATATAACGTAATACGTTATAACGTTATACCACATGACGTTATACCATATAACGCAATACGTTATAACGTTATACCATATGACGTTATACTATATAACGTAATACGTTATAACGTTATACCATATGACATTATACCATATAACGTAATACGTTATAACGTTATAACATATGACGTTATACCATATAACACAATACGTTATCACGTTATACCTTATAACGTAATACGTAATAACGTTATACCATATGACGTTATATCATATAACGTAATACCATATAACGTAATACGTTATAACGTTATACCATATAACGTAATACGTTATTACGTTATACCATATGACGTTATACCACATAACGTAATACGTTATAACGTTATACCATATGACGTTATGCCATATAACGTAATACGTTATAACGTTATGCCATATGACGTTATACCATATAACGTAATACGATATTACGTTATACCATATGACGATATACCACATAACGTAATACGTTATAACGTTATACCATACGACGTTATACCATATAACGTAATACGTTATAGCGTTATACCATATGACGTTATACCATATAACGTAATATGTTATAACGTTATACCATATAACGTAATACGTTATTACGTTATACCATATGACGTTATACCACATAACGTAATACGTTATAACGTTATACCATATGACGTTATGCCATATAACGTAATACGTTATAACGTTATGCCATATGACGTTATACCATATAACGTAATACGATACAACGTTATACCATATAACGTAATACGTTATTACGTTATACCATATGACGATATACCATATAACGTAATACGTTATAACGTTATACCATATAACGTAATACGTTATTACGTTATACCATATGACGTTATACCACATAACGTAATACGTTATAACGTTATACCATATGACGTTATGCCATATAACGTAATACGTTATAACGTTATACCATATAACGTAATACGTTATAACGTTATACCATATAACGTAATACGTTATTACGTTATACCATATGACGATATACCACATAACGTAATACGTTACAACGTTATACCATATAACGTAATACGTTATTACGTTATACCATATGACGATATACCATATAACGTAATACGTTATAACGTTATACCATATAACGTAATACGTTATTACGTTATACCATATGACGTTATACCACATAACGTAATACGTTATAACGTTATACCATATGACGTTATGCCATATAACGTAATACGTTATAACGTTATGCCATATGACGTTATACCATATAACGTAATACGATATTACGTTATACCATATGACGATATACCACATAACGTAATACGTTATAACGATATACCATATGACGTTATACCATATAACGTAATACGTTATAACGTTATACCATATAACGTAATACGTTATTACGTTATACCATATGACGTTATACCACATAACGTAATACGTTATAACGTTATACCATATGACGTTATGCCATATAACGTAATACGTTATAACGTTATGCCATATGACGTTATACCATATAACGTAATACGATATTACGTTATACCATATGACGATATACCACATAACGTAATACGTTATAACGTTATCCCATATAACGTAATACGTTATAACGTTATACCATGTAACGTAATACTTTATAACGTTACACCATATAACGTAATTCGTTATAACGTTATACCACATAACGTAATACGTTATAACGTTATACCATATAACGTAATACGTTATAACGTTATACCATATAATGTAATACGTTATAACGTTATAGCATATAACGTAATACGCTATAACGTTATACCATATAACGTAGTACGTTATAACGATATACCATATGACGTTATACCATATAACGTAATACGCTATAACGTTATACCATATAACGTAGTACGTTATAACGATATACCATATGACGTTATACCATATAACGTAATACGTTATAACGTTATAGCATATAACGTAATACGCTATAACGTTGTACCATATAACGTAGTACGTTATAACGATATACCATATGACGTTATACCATATAACGTAATACGTTATAACGTTATACCATATAACGTAATACGTTATAACGTTATACCATATAATGTAATACTTTATAACGTTACACCATATAACGTAATTCGTTATAACGTTATACCACATAACGTAATACGTTATAACGTTATACCATATAACGTAATACGTTATAACGTTATACCATGTAACGTAATACTTTATAACGTTACACCATATAACGTAATTCGTTATAACGTTATACCACATAACGTAATGCGTTATTACGTTATACCATATGACGTTATACCACATAACGTAATACGTTATAACGTTATACCATATGACGTTATGCCATATAACGTAATACGTTATAACGTTATGCCATATGACGTTATACCATATAACGTAATACGATATTACGTTATACCATATGACGATATACCACATAACGTAATACGTTATAACGTTATACCATATAACGTAATACGTTATAACGTTATACCATGTAAAGTAATACTTTATAACGTTACACCATATAACGTAATTCGTTATAACGTTATACCACATAACGTAATACGTTATAACGTTATACCATATAACGTAATACGTTATAACGTTATACCATATAATGTAATACGTTATAACGTTATAGCATATAACGTAATACGCTATAACGTTATACCATATAACGTAGTACGTTATAACGATATACCATATGACGTTATACCATATAACGTAATACGCTATAACGTTATACCATATGACGTTATACCATATAACGTAATACGCTATAGCGTTATACCATATGACGTTATACCATATAACGTAATATGTTATAACGTTATACCATATAACGTAACACGTTGTAACGTTATACCATATAACGTAATACTTTATAACGTTATACCATATAACGTAATACGTTATAACGTTATACCATATAACGTAATACGTTATTACGTTATACCATATGACGATATACCACATAACGTAATACGTTACAACGTTATACCATATAACGTAATACGTTATTACGTTATACCATATGACGATATACCATATAACGTAATACGTTATAACGTTATACCATATAAAGTAATACGTTATAACGTTATACCATATAACGTAATACGTTATAACGTTATACCATATAACGTAATACGTTATAACGTTATACCATATAACGTAATACGTTATAACGTTATACCATATAACGTAATACGTTATAACGTTATACCATATAACGTAATACTTTATAACGTTACACCATATAACGTAATACGTTATAACGTTATACCATATGACGTTATACCATATAACGTAATACGTTATTACGTTATACCATATAACGTAATAAGTTATAACGTTATACCATATGACGTTATACCATATAACGTAATACGTTATTACGTTATACCATATAACGTAATACGTTATAACGTTATACCATATGTCGTTATACCATATAACGTAATACGTTATTACGTTATACCATATGACGATATACCACATAACGTAATAAGTTATAACGCTATACCATATAACGTAATACGTTATAACGTTATACCATATAACGTAATACGTTATGACGTTATACCATATAACGTAATACGTTATAACGTTATACCATATAATGTAATACGTTATAACGTTATAGCATATAACGTAATACGCTATAACGTTATACCATATAACGTAGTACGTTATAACGATATACCATATGACGTTATACCATATAACGTAATACGCTATAACGTTATACCATATAACGTAGTACGTTATAACGATATACCATATGACGTTATACCATATAATGTAATACGTTATAACGTTATAGCATATAACGTAATACGCTATAACGTTATACCATATAACGTAATACGTTATAACGTTATACCATATAACGTAATACGTTATAACGTTATACCATATAATGTAATACTTTATAACGTTACACCATATAACGTAATTCGTTATAACGTTATACCACATAACGTAATACGTTATAACGTTATACCATATAACGTAATACGTTATAACGTTATACCATGTAACGTAATACTTTATAACGTTACACCATATAACGTAATTCGTTATAACGTTATACCACATAACGTAATGCGTTATTACGTTATACCATATGACGTTATACCACATAACGTAATACGTTATAACGTTATACCATATGACGTTATGCCATATAACGTAATACGTTATAACGTTATGCCATATGACGTTATACCATATAACGTAATACGATATTACGTTATACCATATGACGATATACCACATAACGTAATACGTTATAACGTTATACCATATAACGTAATACGTTATAACGTTATACCATGTAAAGTAATACTTTATAACGTTACACCATATAACGTAATTCGTTATAACGTTATACCACATAACGTAATACGTTATAACGTTATACCATATAACGTAATACGTTATAACGTTATACCATATAATGTAATACGTTATAACGTTATAGCATATAACGTAATACGCTATAACGTTATACCATATAACGTAGTACGTTATAACGATATACCATATGACGTTATACCATATAACGTAATACGCTATAACGTTATACCATATGACGTTATACCATATAACGTAATACGCTATAGCGTTATACCATATGACGTTATACCATATAACGTAATATGTTATAACGTTATACCATATAACGTAACACGTTGTAACGTTATACCATATAACGTAATACTTTATAACGTTATACCATATAACGTAATACGTTATAACGTTATACCATATAACGTAATACGTTATTACGTTATACCATATGACGATATACCACATAACGTAATACGTTACAACGTTATACCATATAACGTAATACGTTATTACGTTATACCATATGACGATATACCATATAACGTAATACGTTATAACGTTATACCATATAACGTAATACGTTATAACGTTATACCATATAACGTAATACGTTATAACGTTATACCATATAACGTAATACGTTATAACGTTATACCATATAACGTAATACGTTATAACGTTATACCATATAACGTAATACTTTATAACGTTACACCATATAACGTAATACGTTATAACGTTATACCATATGACGTTATACCATATAACGTAATACGTTATTACGTTATACCATATAACGTAATAAGTTATAACGTTATACCATATGACGTTATACCATATAACGTAATACGTTATAACGTTATACCATATGACGTTATACCATATAACGTAATACGTTATTACGTTATACCATATGACGATATACCACATAACGTAATAAGTTATAACGCTATACCATATAACGTAATACGTTATAACGTTATACCATATAACGTAATACTTTATAACGTTATACCATATAACGTAATACGTTATAACGTTATACCATATAACGTAATACGTTATTACGTTATACCATATGACGATATACCACATAACGTAATACGTTACAACGTTATACCATATAACGTAATACGTTATTACGTTATACCATATGACGATATACCATATAACGTAATACGTTATAACGTTATACCATATAACGTAATACGTTATAACCTTATACCATATAACGTAGTACGTTATAACGATATACCATATGACGTTATACCATATAACGTAATACGTTATAACGTTATACCATATAACGTAATACGTTATAACGTTATACCATATAACGTAATACGTTATAACGTTATACCATATGACATTATACCATATAACGTAATACGTTATAGCGTTATACCATATGACGTTATACCATATAACGTAATATGTTATAACGTTATACCATATAACGTAACACGTTGCAACGTTATACCATATAACGTAATACTTTATAACGTTATACCATATAACGTAATACGTTATAACGTTATACCACATAACGTAATACGTTATAACGTTATGCCATATGACGTTATACCATATAACGTAATACGATATTACGTTATACCATATGACGATATACCACATAACGTAATACGTTATAACGTTATACCATATAACGTAATACTTTATAACGTTACACCATATAACGTAATACGTTATAACCTTATACCATATGACGTTATACCATATAACGTAATACGTTATTACGTTATACCATATAACGTAATAAGTTATAACGTTATACCATATGACGTTATACCATATAACGTAATACGTTATTACGTTATACCATATAACGTAATACGTTATAACGTTATACCATATGACGTTATACCATATAACGTAATACGTTATTACGTTATACCATATGACGATATACCACATAACGTAATAAGTTATAACGCTATACCATATAACGTAATACGTTATAACGTTATACCATATAACGTATTACGTTATGACGTTATACCATATAACGTAATACGTTATAACGTTATACCATATGACGTTATACCATATAACGTAATACGCTATAACGTTATACCATATAACGTAATACGTTATAACGTTATACCATATGACGTTATACCATATAACGTAATACGCTATAGCGTTATACCATATGACGTTATACCATATAACGTAATATGTTATAACGTTATACCATATAACGTAACACGTTGTAACGTTATACCATATAACGTAATACTTTATAACGTTATACCATATAACGTAATACGTTATAAAGTTATACCATATAACGTAATACGTTATTACGTTATACCATATGACGATATACCACATAACGTAATACGTTACAACGTTATACCATATAACGTAATACGTTATTACGTTATACCATATGACGATATACCATATAACGTAATACGTTATAACGTTATACCATATAACGTAATACGTTATAACGTTATACCATATAACGTAGTACGTTATAACGATATACCATATGACGTTATACCATATAACGTAATACGTTATAACGTTATACCATATAACGTAATACGTTATAACGTTATACCATATAACGTAATACGTTATAACGTTATACCATATGACATTATACCATATAACGTAATACGTTATAGCGTTATACCATATGACGTTATACCATATAACGTAATATGTTATAACGTTATACCATATAACGTAACACGTTGCAACGTTATACCATATAACGTAATACTTTATAACGTTATACCATATAACGTAATACGTTATAACGTTGTACCACATAACGTAATACGTTATAACGTTATGCCATATGACGTTATACCATATAACGTAATACGATATTACGTTATACCATATGACGATATACCACATAACGTAATACGTTATAACGTTATACCATATAACGTAATACGTTATAACGTTATACCATGTAACGTAATACTTTATAACGTTACACCATATAACGTAATTCGTTATAACGTTATACCACATAACGTAATACGTTATAACGTTATACCATATAACGTAATACGTTATAACGTTATACCATATAATGTAATACGTTATAACGTTATACCATATAACGTAATACTTTATAACGTTACACCATATAACGTAATACGTTATAACGTTATACCATATGACGTTATACCATATAACGTAATACGTTATTACGTTATACCATATAACGTAATAAGTTATAACGTTATACCATATGACGTTATACCATATAACGTAATACGTTATTACGTTATACCATATGACGTTATACCATATAACGTAATACGCTATAGCGTTATACCATATGACGTTATACCATATAACGTAATATGTTATAACGTTATACCATATAACGTAACACGTTGTAACGTTATACCATATAACGTAATACTTTATAACGTTATACCATATAACGTAATACGTTATAACGTTATACCATATAACGTAATACGTTATTACGTTATACCATATGACGATATACCACATAACGTAATACGTTACAACGTTATACCATATAACGTAATACGTTATTACGTTATACCATATGACGATATACCATATAACGTAATACGTTATAACGTTATACCATATAACGTAATACGTTATAACGTTATACCATATAACGTAATACGTTATAACGTTATACCATATAACGTAATACGTTATAACGTTATACCATATAACGTAATACGTTATAACGTTATACCATATAACGTAATACTTTATAACGTTACACCATATAACGTAATACGTTATAACGTTATACCATATGACGTTATACCATACAACGTAATACGTTATTACGTTATACCATATAACGTAATAAGTTATAACGTTATACCATATGACGTTATACCATATAACGTAATACGTTATTACGTTATACCATATAACGTAATACGTTATAACGTTATACCATATGACGTTATACCATATAACGTAATACGTTATTACGTTATACCATATGACGATATACCACATAACGTAATAAGTTATAACGCTATACCATATAACGTAATACGTTATAACGTTATACCATATAACGTAATACGTTATGACGTTATACCATATAACGTAATACGTTATAACGTTATACCATATGACGTTATACCATATAACATAATACGCTATAACGTTATACCATATAACGTAATACGTTATAACGTTATACCATATGACGTTATACCATATAACGTAATACGCTATAGCGTTATACCATATGACGTTATACCATATAACGTAATATGTTATAACGTTATACCATATAACGTAACACGTTGTAACGTTATACCATATAACGTAATACTTTATAACGTTATACCATATAACGTAATACGTTATAACGTTATACCATATAACGTAATACGTTATTACGTTATACCATATGACGATATACCACATAACGTAATACGTTACAACGTTATACCATATAACGTAATACGTTATTACGTTATACCATATGACGATATACCATATAACGTAATACGTTATAACGTTATACCATATAACGTAATACGTTATAACGTTATACCATATAACGTAGTACGTTATAACGATATACCATATGACGTTATACCATATAACGTAATACGTTATAACGTTATACCATATAACGTAATACGTTATAACGTTATACCATATAACGTAATACGTTATAACGTTATACCATATGACATTATACCATATAACGTAATACGTTATAGCGTTATACCATATGACGTTATACCTATATAACGTAATATGTTATAACGTTATACCATATAACGTAACACGTTGCAACGTTATACCATATAACGTAATACTTTATAACGTTATACCATATAACGTAATACGTTATAACGTTATACCACATAACGTAATACGTTATAACGTTATGCCATATGACGTTATACCATATAACGTAATACGATATTACGTTATACCATATGACGATATACCACATAACGTAATACGTTATAACGTTATACCATATAACGTAATACGTTATAACGTTATACCATGTAACGTAATACTTTATAACGTTACACCATATAACGTAATTCGTTATAACGTTATACCACATAACGTAATACGTTATAACGTTATACCATATAACGTAATACGTTATAACGTTATACCATATAATGTAATACGTTATAACGTTATAGCATATAACGTAATACGCTATAACGTTATACCATATAACGTAGTACGTTATAACGATATACCATATGACGTTATACCATATAACGTAATACGTTATAACGTTATACCATATAACGTAATACGTTATAACGTTATACCATATGACGTTATACCATATAACGTAATACGTTATTACGTTATACCATATGACGATATACTACATAACGTAATACGTTACAACGTTATACCATATAACGTAATACGTTATTACGTTATACCATATGACGATATACCATATAACGTAATACGTTATAACGTTATACCATATAACGTAATACGTTATAACGTTATACCATAAGACGTTATACCATATAACTTAATACGTTATTACGTTATACCATATAACGTAATAAGTTATAACGTTATACCATATGACGTTATACCATATAACGTAATACGTTCTTACGTTATACCATATAACGTAATACGTTATAACGTTATACCATATGACGTTATACCATATAACGTAATACGTTATTACGTTATACCATATGACGATATACCACATAACGTAATAAGTTATAACGCTATACCATATAACGTAATACGTTATAACGTTATACCATATAACGTAATACGTTATGACGTTATACCATATAACGTAATACGTTATAACGTTATACCATATGACGTTATACCATATAACGTAATACGCTATAACGTTATACCATATAACGTAATACGTTATAACGTTATACCATATGACGTTATGCCATATAACGTAATACGCTATAGCGTTATACCATATGACGTTATACCATATAACGTAATATGTTATAACGTTATACCATATAACGTAACACGTTGTAACGTTATACAATATAACGTAATACTTTATAACGTTATACCATATAACGTAATACGTTATAACGTTATACCATATAACGTAATACGTTATTACGTTATACCATATGACGATATACCACATAACGTAATACGTTACAACGTTATACCATATAACGTAATACGTTATTACGTTATACCATATGACGATATACCATATAACGTAATACGTTATAACGTTATACCATATAACGTAATACGTTATAACGTTATACCATATAACGTAGTACGTTATAACGATATACCATATGACGTTATACCATATAACGTAATACTTTATAACGTTATACCATATAACGTAATACGTTATAACGTTATACCACATAACGTAATACGTTATAACGTTATGCCATATGACGTTATACCATATAACGTAATACGATATTACGTTATACCATATGACGATATACCACATAACGTAATACGTTATAACGTTATACCATATAACGTAATACGTTATAACGTTATACCATGTAACGTAATACATTATAACGTTACACCATATAACGTAATTCGTTATAACGTTATACCACATAACGTAATACGTTATAACGTTATACCATATAACGTAATACGTTATAACGTTATACCATATAACGTAATACGTTATAACGTTATACCATGTAACGTAATACTTTATAACGTTACACCATATAACGTAATTCGTTATAACGTTATACCACATAACGTAATACGTTATAACGTTATACCATGTAACGTAATACTTTATAACGTTACACCATATAACGTAATTCGTTATAACGTTATACCACATAACGTAATACGTTATAACGTTATACCATATAACGTAATACGTTATAACGCTATACCATATAATGTAATACGTTATAACGTTATACCATATAACGTAATACGTTATAACGTTATACCATATAACGTAATACGTTATAACGTTATACCATAAGACGTTATACCATATAACTTAATACGTTATTACGTTATACCATATAACGTAATACGTTATAACGTTATACCATATGACGTTATACCATATAACGTAATACGTTATTACGTTATACCATATGACGATATACTACATAACGTAATACGTTACAACGTTATACCATATAACGTAATACGTTATTACGTTATACCATATGACGATATACCATATAACGTAATACGTTATAACGTTATACCATATAACGTAATACGTTATAACGTTATACCATATAACGTAATACGTTATAACGTTATACCATATAACGTAATACGTTATAACGTTATACCATATAATGTAATACGTTATAACGTTATACCATATAACGTAATACTTTATAACGTTACACCATATAACGTAATACGTTATAACGTTATACCATATGACGTTATACCATATAACGTAATACGTTATTACGTTATACCATATAACGTAATAAGTTATAACGTTATACCATATGACGTTATACCATATAACGTAATACGTTATTACGTTATACCATATAACGTAATACGTTATAACGTTATACCATATGACGTTATACCATATAACGTAATACGTTATTACGTTATACCATATGACGATATACCACATAACGTAATAAGTTATAACGCTATACCATATAACGTAATACGTTATAACGTTATACCATATAACGTAATACGTTATGACGTTATACCATATAACGTAATACGTTATAACGTTATACCATATGACGTTATACCATATAACGTAATACGCTATAACGTTATACCATATAACGTAATACGTTATAACGTTATACCATATGACGTTATGCCATATAACGTAATACGCTATAGCGTTATACCATATGACGTTATACCATATAACGTAATACGTTACAGCGTTATACCATATAACGTAATACGTTATTACGTTATACCATATGACGATATACCATATAACGTAATACGTTATAACGTTATACCATATAACGTAATACGTTATAACGTTATACCATATAACGTAGTACGTTATAACGATATACCATATGACGTTATACAATATAACGTAATACTTTATAACGTTATACCATATAACGTAATACGTTATAACGTTATACCATATAACGTAATACGTTATTACGTTATACCATACGACGATATACCACATAACGTAATACGTTACAGCGTTATACCATATAACGTAATACGTTATTACGTTATACCATATGACGATATACCATATAACGTAATACGTTATAACGTTATACCATATAACGTAATACGTTATAACGTTATACCATATAACGTAGTACGTTATAACGATATACCATATGACGTTATACCATATAACGTAATACGTTATAACGTTATACCATATAACGTAATACGTTATAACGTTATACCATATAACGTAATACGTTATAACGTTATACCATATGACATTATACCATATAACGTAATACGTTATAGCGTTATACCATATGACGTTATACCATATAACGTAATATGTTATAACGTTATACCATATAACGTAACACGTTGTAACGTTATACCATATAACGTAATACTTTATAACGTTATACCATATAACGTAATACGTTATAACGTTATACCATATAACGTAATACTTTATAACGTTACACCATATAACGTAATACGTTATAACGTTATACCATATGACGTTATACCATATAACGTAATACGTTATTACGTTATACCATATAACGTAATAAGTTATAACGTTATACCATATGACGTTATACCATATAACGTAATACGTTATTACGTTATACCATATAACGTAATACGTTATAACGTTATACCATATGACGTTATACCATATAACGTAATACGTTATTACGTTATACCATATGACGATATACCACATAACGTAATAAGTTATAACGCTATACCATATAACGTAATACGTTTTAACGTTATACCATATAACGTAATACGTTATGACGTTATACCATATAACGTAATACGTTATAACGTTATACCATATGACGTTATACCATATAACGTAATACGCTATAACGTTATACCATATAACGTAATACGTTATAACGTTATACCATATGACGTTATGCCATATAACGTAATACGCTATAGCGTTATACCATATGACGTTATACCATATAACGTAATATGTTATAACGTTATACCATATAACGTAACACGTTGTAACGTTATACAATATAACGTAATACTTTATAACGTTATACCATATAACGTAATACGTTATAACGTTATACCATATAACGTAATACGTTATTACGTTATACCATATGACGATATACCACATAACGTAATACGTTACAACGTTATACCATATAACGTAATACGTTATTACGTTATACCATATGACGATATACCATATAACGTAATACGTTATAACGTTATACCATATAACGTAATACGTTATAACGTTATACCATATAACGTAGTACGTTATAACGATATACCATATGACGTTATACCATATAACGTAATACGTTATAACGTTATACCATATAACGTAATACGTTATAACGTTATACCATATAACGTAATACGTTATAACGTTATACCATATGACATTATACCATATAACGTAATACGTTATAGCGTTATACCATATGACGTTATACCATATAACGTAATATGTTATAACGTTATACCATATAACGTAACACGTTGTAACGTTATACCATATAACGTAATACTTTATAACGTTATACCATATAACGTAATACGTTATAACGTTATACCATATAACGTAATACGTTATTACGTTATACCATATGACGATATACCACATAACGTAATACGTTACAACGTTATACCATATAACGTAATACGTTATTACGTTATACCATATGACGATATACCATATAACGTAATACGTTATAACGTTATACCATATAACGTAATACGTTATAACGTTATACCATATAACGTAATACTTTATAACCTTACACCATATAACGTAATACGTTATAACGTTATACCATATAACGTAATACGTTATAACGTTATAGCATATAACGTAATACGCTATAACGTTATACCATATAACGTAGTACGTTATAACGATATACCATATGACGTTATACCATATAACGTAATACGTTATAACGTTATACCATATAACGTAATACGTTATTACGTTATACCATATGACGTTATACCACATAACGTAATACGTTATAACGTTATACCATATGACGTTATGCCATATAACGTAATACGTTATAACGTTATGCCATATGACGTTATACCATATAACGTAATACGATATTACGTTATACCATATGACGATATACCACATAACGTAATACATTATAACGTTATACCATATAACGTAATACGTTATAACGTTATACCATGTAACGTAATACTTTATAACGTTACACCATATAACGTAATTCGTTATAACGTTATACCACATAACGTAATACGTTATAACGTTATACCATATAACGTAATACGTTATAACGTTATACCATATAACGTAATACGTTATAACGTTATACCATAAGACGTTATACCATATAACTTAATATGTTATAACGTTATACCATATAACGTAATACGTTATAACGTTATACCATATGACGTAATACGTTATAACGTTATACCATATAACGTAATACGTTATAACGTTATACCATATAACGTAATACGTTATAACGTTATACCATATAACGTAATACTTTATAACGTTACACCATATAACGTAATACGTTATAACGTTATACCATATGACGTTATACCATATAACGTAATACGTTATTACGTTATACCATATAACGTAATAAGTTATAACGTTATACCATATGACGTTATACCATATAACGTAATACGTTATTACGTTATACCATATAACGTAATACGTTATAACGTTATACCATATGACGTTATACCATATAACGTAATACGTTATTACGTTATACCATATGACGATATACCACATAACGTAATAAGTTATAACGCTATACCATATAACGTAATACGTTATAACGTTATACCATATAACGTAATACGTTATGACGTTATACCATATAACGTAATACGTTATAACGTTATACCATATGACGTTATACCATATAACGTAATACGCTATAACGTTATACCATATAACGTAATACGTTATAACGTTATACCATATGACGTTATACCATATAACGTAATACGCTATAGCGTTATACCATATAACGTAATACGTTATAACGTTATACCATATAACGTAGTACGTTATAACGATATACCATATGACGTTATACCATATAACGTAATACGTTATAACGTTATACCATATAACGTAATACGTTATTACGTTATACCATATGACGATATACCATATAATGTAATACGTTATAACGTTATACCATATAACGTAATACGTTATAACGTTATACCATATAACGTAATACGTTATAACGTTATACCATATAACGTAATACGTTATGACGTTATACCATATAACGTAATACGTTATAACGTTATACCATATGACGTTACACCATATAACGTAATACGTTATAACGTTATACCATATGACGTTATACCATATAACGTAATATGTTATAACGTTATACCATATAACGTAACACGTTGTAACGTTATACCATATAACGTAATACTTTATAACGTTATACCATATAACGTAATACGTTATAACGTTATACCATATAACGTAATACGTTATTACGTTATACCATATGACGATATACCACATAACGTAATACGTTATAACGTTATACCATATAACGTAATACTTTATAACCTTACACCATATAACGTAATACGTTATAACGTTATACCATATAACGTAATACGTTATAACGTTATAGCATATAACGTAATACGCTATAACGTTATACCGTATAACGTAGTACGTTATAACGATATACCATATGACGTTATACCATATAACGTAATACGTTATAACGTTATACCATATAACGTAATACGTTATTACGTTATACCATATGACGTTATACCACATAACGTAATACGTTATAACGTTATACCATATGACGTTATGCCATATAACGTAATACGTTATAACGTTATGCCATATGACGTTATACCATATAACGTAATACGATATTACGTTATACCATATGACGATATACCACATAACGTAATACGTTATAACGTTATACCATATAACGTAATACGTTATAACGTTATACCATGTAACGTAATACTTTATAACGTTACACCATATAACGTAATTCGTTATAACGTTATACCACATAACGTAATACGTTATAACGTTATACCATATAACGTAATACGTTATAACGTTATACCATATAATGTAATACGTTATAACGTTATAGCATATAACGTAATACGCTATAACGTTATACCATATAACGTAGTACGTTATAACGATATACCATATGACGTTATACCATATAACGTAATACGTTATAACGTTATACCATATAACGTAATACGTTATTACGTTATACCATATGACGTTATACCACATAACGTAATACGTTATAACGTTATACCATATGACGTTATGCCATATAACGTAATACGTTATAACGTTATGCCATATGACGTTATACCATATAACGTAATACGATATTACGTTATACCATATGACGATATACCACATAACGTAATACGTTATAACGTTATACCATATAACGTAATACGTTATAACGTTATACCATGTAACGTAATACTTTATAACGTTACACCATATAACGTAATTCGTTATAACGTTATACCACATAACGTAATACGTTATAACGTTATACCATATAACGTAATACGTTATAACGTTATACCATATAACGTAATACGTTATAACGTTATACCATATAACGTAATACGTTATAACGTTATACCATAAGACGTTATACCATATAACTTAATACGTTATTACGTTATACCATATAACGTAATACGTTATAACGTTATACCATATGACGTTATACCATATAACGTAATACGTTATTACGTTATACCATATAACGTAATAAGTTATAACGTTATACCATATGACGTTATACCATATAACGTAATACGTTATTACGTTATACCATATAACGTAATACGTTATAACGTTATACCATATGACGTTATACCATATAACGTAATACGTTATTACGTTATACCATATGACGATATACCACATAACGTAATAAGTTATAACGCTATACCATATAACGTAATACGTTATAACGTTATACCATATAACGTAATACGTTATGACGTTATACCATATAACGTAATACGTTATAACGTTATACCATATGACGTTATACCATATAACGTAATACGCTATAACGTTATACCATATAACGTAATACGTTATAACGTTATACCATATGACGTTATACCATATAACGTAATACGCTATAGCGTTATACCATATGACGTTATACCATATAACGTAATATGTTATTACGTTATACCATATGACGTTATACCACATAACGTAATACGTTATAACGTTATACCATATGACGATATACCATATAACGTAGTACGTTATAACGATATACCATATGACGTTATACCATATAACTTAATACGTTATTACGTTATACCATATGACGATATACCATATAACGTAATACGTTATAACGTTATACCATATAACGTAATACGTTTTAACGTTATACCATATAACGTAATACTTTATAACCTTACACCATATAACGTAATACGTTATAACGTTATACCATATAACGTAATACGTTATAACGTTATAGCATATAACGTAATACGCTATAACGTTATACCATATAACGTAGTACGTTATAACGATATACCATATGACGTTATACCATATAACGTAATACGTTATAACGTTATACCATATAACGTAATACGTTATTACGTTATACCATATGACGTTATACCACATAACGTAATACGTTATAACGTTATACCATATGACGTTATGCCATATAACGTAATACGTTATAACGTTATGCCATATGACGTTATGCCATATAACGTAATACGATATTACGTTATACCATATGACGATATACCACATAACGTAATACGTTATAACGTTATACCATATAACGTAATACGTTATAACGTTATACCATGTAACGTAATACTTTATAACGTTACACCATATAACGTAATTCGTTATAACGTTATACCACATAACGTAATACGTTATAACGTTATACCATATAACGTAATACGTTATAACGTTATACCATATAATGTAATACGTTATAACGTTATAGCATATAACGTAATACGCTATAACGTTATACCATATAACGTAGTACGTTATAACGATATACCATATGACGTTATACCATATAACGTAATACGTTATAACGTTATACCATATAACGTAATACGTTATTACGTTATACCATATGACGTTATACCACATAACGTAATACGTTATAACGTTATACCATATGACGTTATGCCATATAACGTAATACGTTATAACGTTATGCCATATGACGTTATACCATATAACGTAATACGATATTACGTTATACCATATGACGATATACCACATAACGTAATACGTTATAACGTTATACCATATAACGTAATACGCTATAGCGTTATACCATATGACGTTATACCATATAACGTAATATGTTATAACGTTATACCATATAACGTAACACGTTGTAACGTTATACCATATAACGTAATACTTTATAACGTTATACCATATAACGTAATACGTTATAACGTTATACCATATAACGTAATACGTTATTACGTTATACCATATGACGATATACCACATAACGTAATACGTTACAACGTTATACCATATAACGTAATACGTTATTACGTTATACCATATGACGATATACCATATAACGTAATAAGTTATAACGTTATACCATATAACGTAATACGTTATAACGTTATACCATATAACGTAGTACGTTATAACGATATACCATATGACGTTATACCATATAACGTAATACGTTATAACGTTATACCATATAACGTAATACGTTATAACGTTATACCATATAACGTAATACGTTATAACGTTATACCATATGACATTATACCATATAACGTAATACGTTATAGCGTTATACCATATGACGTTATACCATATAACGTAATACGTTATAACGTTATACCATATAACGTAATACGTTATTACGTTGTACCATATGACGTTATACCACATAACGTAATACGTTATAACGTTATACCATATGACGTTATGCCATATAACGTAATACGTTATAACGTTATGCCATATGACGTTATACCATATAACGTAATACGATATTACGTTATACCATATGACGATATACCACATAACGTAATACGTTATAACGTTATACCATATGACGTTATACCATATAACGTAATATGTTATAACGTTATACCATATAACGTAACACGTTGTAACGTTATACCATATAACGTAATACTTTATAACGTTATACCATATAACGTAATACGTTATAACGTTATACCATATAACGTAATACGTTATTACGTTATACCATATGACGATATACCACATAACGTAATACGTTACAACGTTATACCATATAACGTAATACGTTATTACGTTATACCATATGACGATATACCATATAATGTAATACGTTATAACGTTATACCATATAACGTAATACGTT
The DNA here is from genome assembly GCF_024542735.1 of Bombus huntii. NCBI lineage: Eukaryota > Metazoa > Arthropoda > Insecta > Hymenoptera > Apidae > Bombus > Bombus huntii. Next base: position 3,538,220 of record NC_066244.1, read on the forward strand.
ATAACGTTATACCATATAACGTAGTACGTTATAACGATATACCATATGATGTTATACCATATAACGTAATACGTTATAACGTTATACCATATAACGTAATACGTTATAACGTTATACCATATAACGTAATACGTTATAACGTTATACCATATGACATTATACCATATAACGTAATACGTTATAGCGTTATACCATATGACGTTATACCATATAACGTAATATGTTATAACGTTATACCATATAACGTAACACGTTGTAACGTTATACCATATAACGTAATACGTTATAACGTTATACCATAAGACGTTATACCATATAACTTAATACGTTATTACGTTATACCATATGACGATATACCATATAACGTAATTCGTTATAACGTTATACCATATAACGTAATACGTTATAACGTTATACCATATAACGTAATACTTTATAACCTTACACCATATAACGTAATACGTTATAACGTTATACCATATAACGTAATACGTTATAACGTTATAGCATATAACGTAATACGCTATAACGTTATACCATATAACGTAGTACGTTATAACGATATACCATATGACGTTATACCATATAACGTAATACGTTATAACGTTATACCATATAACGTAATACGTTATTACGTTATACCATATGACGTTATACCACATAACGTAATACGTTATAACGTTATACCATATGACGTTATGCCATATAACGTAATACGTTATAACGTTATGCCATATGACGTTATACCATATAACGTAATACGATATTACGTTATACCATATGACGATATACCACATAACGTAATACGTTATAACGTTATACCATATAACGTAATACGTTATAACGTTATACCATGTAACGTAATACTTTATAACGTTACACCATATAACGTAATTCGTTATAACGTTATACCACATAACGTAATACGTTATAACGTTATACCATATAACGTAATACGTTATAACGTTATACCATATAATGTAATACGTTATAACGTTATAGCATATAACGTAATACGCTATAACGTTATACCATATAACGTAGTACGTTATAACGATATACCATACGACGTTATACCATATAACGTAATACGTTATAACGTTATACCATATAACGTAATACGTTATTACGTTATACCATATGACGTTATACCACATAACGTAATACGTTATAACGTTATACCATATGACGTTATGCCATATAACGTAATACGTTATAACGTTATGCCATATGACGTTATACCATATAACGTAATACGATATTACGTTATACCATATGACGATATACCACATAACGTAATACGTTATAACGTTATACCATATAACGTAATACGTTATAACGTTATACCATGTAACGTAATACTTTATAACGTTACACCATATAACGTAATTCGTTATAACGTTATACCACATAACGTAATACGTTATAACGTTATACCATATAACGTAATACGTTATAACGTTATACCATATAATGTAATACGTTATAACGTTATACCATATAACGTAATACGTTATAACGTTATACCATATAACGTAATACGTTATAACGTTATACCATAAGACGTTATACCATATAACTTAATACGTTATTACGTTATACCATATAACGTAATACGTTATAACGTTATACCATATGACGTTATACCATATAACGTAATACGTTATTACGTTATACCATATAACGTAATAAGTTATAACGTTATACCATATGACGTTATACCATATAACGTAATACGTTATTACGTTATACCATATAACGTAACACGTTGTAACGTTATACCATATAACGTAATACTTTATAACGTTATACCATATAACGTAATACGTTATAACGTTATACCATATAACGTAATACGTTATTACGTTATACCATATGACGATATACCACATAACGTAATACGTTACAACGTTATACCATATAACGTAATACGTTATTACGTTATACCATATGACGATATACCATATAACGTAATACGTTATAACGTTATACCATATAACGTAATACGTTATAACGTTATACCATATAACGTAGTACGTTATAACGATATACCATATGACGTTATACCATATAACGTAATACGTTATTACGTTATACCATATGACGATATACCATATAACGTAATAAGATATAACGCTATACCATATAACGTAATACGTTATAACGTTATACCATATAACGTAATACGTTATGACGTTATACCATATAACGTAATACGTTATAACGTTATACCATATGACGTTATACCATATAACGTAATACGCTATAACGTTATACCATATAACGTAATACGTTATAACGTTATACCATATGACGTTATACCATATAACGTAATACGCTATAGCGTTATACCATATGACGTTATACCATATAACGTAATATGTTATAACGTTATACCATATAACGTAACACGTTGTAACGTTATACCATATAACGTAATACTTTATAACGTTATACCATATAACGTAATACGTTATAACGTTATACCATATAACGTAATACGTTATTACGTTATACCATATGACGATATACCACATAACGTAATACGTTACAACGTTATACCATATAACGTAATACGTTATTACGTTATACCATATGACGATATACCATATAACGTAATACGTTATAACGTTATACCATATAACGTAATACGTTATAACGTTATACCATATAACGTAGTACGTTATAACGATATACCATATGACGTTATACCATATAACGTAATACGTTATTACGTTATACCATATGACGATATACCATATAACGTAATACGTTATAACGTTATACCATATAACGTAATACGTTATAACGTTATACCATATAACGTAATACGTTATAACGTTATACCATATAACGTAATACGTTATAACGTTATACCATATAATGTAATACGTTATAACGTTATACCATATAACGTAATACTTTATAACGTTACACCATATAACGTAATACGTTATAACGTTATACCATATGACGTTATACCATATAACGTAATACGTTATTACGTTATACCATATAACGTAATAAGTTATAACGTTATACCATATGACGTTATACCATATAACGTAATACGTTATTACGTTATACCATATAACGTAATACGTTATAACGTTATACCATATGACGTTATACCATATAACGTAATACGTTATTACGTTATACCATATGACGATATACCACATAACGTAATAAGTTATAACGCTATACCATATAACGTAATACGTTATAACGTTATACCATATAACGTAATACGTTATGACGTTATACCATATAACGTAATACGTTATAACGTTATACCATATGACGTTATACCGTATAACGTAATACGCTATAACGTTATACCATATAACGTAATACGTTATAACGTTATACCATATGACGTTATACCATATAACGTAATACGCTATAGCGTTATACCATATGACGTTATACCATATAACGTAATATGTTATAACGTTATACCATATAACGTAACACGTTGTAACGTTATACCATATAACGTAATACTTTATAACGTTATACCATATAACGTAATACGTTATAACGTTATACCATATAACGTAATACGTTATTACGTTATACCATATGACGATATACCACATAACGTAATACGTTACAACGTTATACCATATAACGTAATACGTTATTACGTTATACCATATGACGATATACCATATAACGTAATACGTTATAACGTTATACCATATAACGTAATACGTTATAACGTTATACCATATAACGTAATACGTTATAACGATATACCATATGACGTTATACCATATAACGTAATACGTTATAACGTTATACCATATAACGTAATACGTTATAACGTTATACCATATAACGTAATACGTTATAACGTTATACCATATGACATTATACCATATAACGTAATACGTTATAGCGTTATACCATATGACGTTATACCATATAACGTAATAGGTTATAACGTTATACCATATAACGTAATACGTTATAACGTTATACCATATAACGTAATACGTTATAACGTTATACCATATAATGTAATACGTTATAACGTTATACCATATAACGTAATAGTTTATAACGTTACACCATATAACGTAATACGTTATAACGTTATACCATATGACGTTATACCATATAACGTAATACGTTATTACGTTATACCATATAACGTAATAAGTTATAACGTTATACCATATGACGTTATACCATATAACGTAATACGTTATTACGTTATACCATATAACGTAATACGTTATAACGTTATACCATATGACGTTATACCATATAACGTAATACGTTATTACGTTATACCATATGACGATATACCACATAACGTAATAAGTTATAACGCTATACCATATAACGTAATACGTTATAACGTTATACCATATAACGTAATACGTTATGACGTTATACCATATAACGTAATACGTTATAACGTTATACCATATGACGTTATACCGTATAACGTAATACGCTATAACGTTATACCATATAACGTAATACGTTATAACGTTATACCATATGACGTTATACCATATAACGTAATACGCTATAGCGTTATACCATATGACGTTATACCATATAACGTAATATGTTATAACGTTATACCATATAACGTAACACGTTGTAACGTTATACCATATAACGTAATACTTTATAACGTTATACCATATAACGTAATACGTTATAACGTTATACCATATAACGTAATACGTTATTACGTTATACCATATGACGATATACCACATAACGTAATACGTTACAACGTTATACCATATAACGTAATACGTTATTACGTTATACCATATGACGATATACCATATAACGTAATACGTTATAACGTTATACCATATAACGTAATACGTTATAACGTTATACCATATAACGTAGTACGTTATAACGATATACCATATGACGTTATACCATATAACGTAATACGTTATAACGTTATACCATATAACGTAATACGTTATAACGTTATACCATATAACGTAATACGTTATAACGTTATACCATATGACATTATACCATATAACGTAATACGTTATAGCGTTATACCATATGACGTTATACCATATAACGTAATAGGTTATAACGTTATACCATATAACGTAACACGTTGTAACGTTATACCATATAACGTAATACTTTATAACGTTATACCATATAACGTAATACGTTATAACGTTATACCACATAACGTAATACGTTATAACGTTATGCCATATGACGTTATACCATATAACGTAATACGATATTACGTTATACCATATGACGATATACCACATAACGTAATACGTTATAACGTTATACCATATAACGTAATACGTTATAACGTTATACCATAAGACGTTATACCATATAACTTAATACGTTATTACGTTATACCATATAACGTAATACGTTATAACGTTATACCATATGACGTTATACCATATAACGTAATACGTTATTACGTTATACCATATAACGTAATAAGTTATAACGTTATACCATATGACGTTATACCATATAACGTAATACGTTATTACGTTATACCATATAACGTAATACGTTATAACGTTATACCATATGACGTTATACCATATAACGTAATACGTTATTACGTTATACCATATGACGATATACCACATAACGTAATAAGTTATAACGCTATACCATATAACGTAATACGTTATAACGTTATACCATATAACGTAATACGTTATGACGTTATACCATATAACGTAATACGTTATAACGTTATACCATATGACGTTATACCATATAACGTAATACGCTATAACGTTATACCATATAACGTAATACGTTATAACGTTATACCATATGACGTTATACCATATAACGTAATATGTTATAACGTTATACCATATAACGTAACACGTTGTAACGTTATACCATATAACGTAATACTTTATAACGTTATACCATATAACGTAATACGTTATAACGTTATACCATATAACGTAATACGTTATTACGGTATACCATATGACGATATACCACATAACGTAATACGTTACAACGTTATACCATATAACGTAATACGTTATTACGTTATACCATATGACGATATACCATATAACGTAATACGTTATAACGTTATACCATATAACGTAATACGTTATAACGTTATACCATATAACGTAATACGTTATAACGTTATACCATATAACGTAATACGTTATAACGTTATACCATATAATGTAATACGTTATAACGTTATACCATATAACGTAATACTTTATAACGTTACACCATATAACGTAATACGTTATAACGTTATACCATATGACGTTATACCATATAACGTAATACGTTATTACGTTATACCATATAACGTAATAAGTTATAACGTTATACCATATGACGTTATACCATATAACGTAATACGTTATTACGTTATACCATATAACGTAATACGTTATAACGTTATACCATATGACGTTATACCATATAACGTAATACGTTATTACGTTATACCATATGACGATATACCACATAACGTAATAAGTTATAACGCTATACCATATAACGTAATACGTTATAACGTTATACCATATAACGTAATACGTTATGACGTTATACCATATAACGTAATACGTTATAACGTTATACCATATGACGTTATACCGTATAACGTAATACGCTATAACGTTATACCATATAACGTAATACGTTATAACGTTATACCATATGACGTTATACCATATAACGTAATACGCTATAGCGTTATACCATATGACGTTATACCATATAACGTAATATGTTATAACGTTATACCATATAACGTAACACGTTGTAACGTTATACCATATAACGTAATACTTTATAACGTTATACCATATAACGTAATACGTTATAACGTTATACCATATAACGTAATACGTTATTACGTTATACCATATGACGATATACCACATAACGTAATACGTTACAACGTTATACCATATAACGTAATACGTTATTACGTTATACCATATGACGATATACCATATAACGTAATACGTTATAACGTTATACCATATAACGTAATACGTTATAACGTTATACCATATAACGTAGTACGTTATAACGATATACCATATGACGTTATACCATATAACGTAATACGTTATAACGTTATACCATATAACGTAATACGTTATAACGTTATACCATATAACGTAATACGTTATAACGTTATACCATATGACATTATACCATATAACGTAATACGTTATAGCGTTATACCATATGACGTTATACCATATAACGTAATAGGTTATAACGTTATACCATATAACTTAACACGTTGTAACGTTATACCATATAACGTAATACTTTATAACGTTATACCATATAACGTAATACGTTATAACGTTATACCACATAACGTAATACGTTATAACGTTATGCCATATGACGTTATACCATATAACGTAATACGATATTACGTTATACCATATGACGATATACCACATAACGTAATACGTTATAACGTTATACCATATAACGTAATTCGTTATAACGTTATACCATATAACGTAATACGTTATAACGTTATACCATAAGACGTTATACCATATAACTTAATACGTTATTACGTTATACCATATAACGTAATACGTTATAACGTTATACCATATGACGTTATACCATATAACGTAATACGTTATTACGTTATACCATATAACGTAATAAGTTATAACGTTATACCATATGACGTTATACCATATAACGTAATACGTTATTACGTTATACCATATAACGTAATACGTTATAACGTTATACCATATGACGTTATACCATATAACGTAATACGTTATTACGTTATACCATATGACGATATACCACATAACGTAATAAGTTATAACGCTATACCATATAACGTAATACGTTATAACGTTATACCATATAACGTAATACGTTATGACGTTATACCATATAACGTAATACGTTATAACGTTATACCATATGACGTTATACCATATAACGTAATACGCTATAACGTTATACCATATAACGTAATACGTTATAACGTTATACCATATGACGTTATACCATATAACGTAATACGCTATAGCGTTATACCATATGACGTTATACCATATAACGTAATATGTTATTACGTTATACCATATGACGTTATACCACATAACGTAATACGTTATAACGTTATACCATATGACGATATACCATATAACGTAGTACGTTATAACGATATACCATATGACGTTATACCATATAACTTAATACGTTATTACGTTATACCATATGACGATATACCATATAACGTAATACGTTATAACGTTATACCATATAACGTAATACGTTATAACGTTATACCATATAACGTAATACGTTATAACGTTATAGCATATAACGTAATACGCTATAACGTTATACCATATAACGTAGTACGTTATAACGATATACCATATGACGTTATACCATATAACGTAATACGTTATAACGTTATACCATATAACGTAATACGTTATTACGTTATACCATATGACGTTATACCACATAACGTAATACGTTATAACGTTATACCATATGACGTTATGCCATATAACGTAATACGTTATAACGTTATGCCATATGACGTTATGCCATATAACGTAATACGATATTACGTTATACCATATGACGATATGCCACATAACGTAATACGTTATAACGTTATACCATATAACGTTATACGTTATAACGTTATACCATGTAACGTAATACTTTATAACGTTACACCATATAACGTAATTCGTTATAACGTTATACCACATAACGTAATACGTTATAACGTTATACCATATAACGTAATACGTTATAACGTTATACCATATAATGTAATACGTTATAACGTTATAGCATATAACGTAATACGCTATAACGTTATACCATATAACGTAGTACGTTATAACGATATACCATATGACGTTATACCATATAACGTAATACGTTATAACGTTATACCATATAACGTAATACGTTATTACGTTATACCATATGACGTTATACCACATAACGTAATACGTTATAACGTTATACCATATGACGTTATGCCATATAACGTAATACGTTATAACGTTATGCCATATGACGTTATACCATATAACGTAATACGATATTACGTTATACCATATGACGATATACCACATAACGTAATACGTTATAACGTTATACCATATAACGTAATACGCTATAGCGTTATACCATATGACGTTATACCATATAACGTAATATGTTATAACGTTATACCATATAACGTAACACGTTGTAACGTTATACCATATAACGTAATACTTTATAACGTTATACCATATAACGTAATACGTTATAACGTTATACCATATAACGTAATACGTTATTACGTTATACCATATGACGATATACCACATAACGTAATACGTTACAACGTTATACCATATAACGTAATACGTTATTACGTTATACCATATGACGATATACCATATAACGTAATACGTTATAACGTTATACCATATAACGTAATACGTTATAACGTTATACCATATAACGTAGTACGTTATAACGATATACCATATGACGTTATACCATATAACGTAATACGTTATAACGTTATACCATATAACGTAATACGTTATAACGTTATACCATATAACGTAATACGTTATAACGTTATACCATATGACATTATACCATATAACGTAATACGTTATAGCGTTATACCATATGACGTTATACCATATAACGTAATACGTTATAACGTTATACCATATAACGTAATACGTTATTACGTTGTACCATATGACGTTATACCACATAACGTAATACGTTATAACGTTATACCATATAACGTAATACGTTATAACGTTATACCATATAATGTAATACGTTATAACGTTATAGCATATAACGTAATACGCTATAACGTTATACCATATAACGTAGTACGTTATAACGATATACCATATGACGTTATACCATATAACGTAATACGTTATAACGTTATACCATATAACGTAATACGTTATTACGTTATACCATATGACGTTATACCACATAACGTAATACGTTATAACGTTATACCATATGACGTTATGCCATATAACGTAATACGTTATAACGTTATGCCATATGACGTTATACCATATAACGTAATACGATATTACGTTATACCATATGACGATATACCACATAACGTAATACGTTATAACGTTATACCATATAACGTAATACGCTATAGCGTTATACCATATGACGTTATACCATATAACGTAATATGTTATAACGTTATACCATATAACGTAACACGTTGTAACGTTATACCATATAACGTAATACTTTATAACGTTATACCATATAACGTAATACGTTATAACGTTATACCATATAACGTAATACGTTATTACGTTATACCATATGACGATATACCACATAACGTAATACGTTACAACGTTATACCATATAACGTAATACGTTATTACGTTATACCATATGACGATATACCATATAACGTAATACGTTATAACGTTATACCATATAACGTAATACGTTATAACGTTATACCATATAACGTAGTACGTTATAACGATATACCATATGACGTTATACCATATAACGTAATACGTTATAACGTTATACCATATAACGTAATACGTTATAACGTTATACCATATAACGTAATACGTTATAACGTTATACCATATGACATTATACCATATAACGTAATACGTTATAGCGTTATACCATATGACGTTATACCATATAACGTAATACGTTATAACGTTATACCATATAACGTAATACGTTATTACGTTGTACCATATGACGTTATACCACATAACGTAATACGTTATAACGTTATACCATATGACGTTATGCCATATAACGTAATACGTTATAACGTTATGCCATATGACGTTATACCATATAACGTAATACGATATTACGTTATACCATATGACGATATACCACATAACGTAATACGTTATAACGTTATACCATATGACGTTATACCATATAACGTAATATGTTATAACGTTATACCATATAACGTAACACGTTGTAACGTTATACCATATAACGTAATACTTTATAACGTTATACCATATAACGTAATACGTTATAACGTTATACCATATAACGTAATACGTTATTACGTTATACCATATGACGATATACCACATAACGTAATACGTTACAACGTTATACCATATAACGTAATACGTTATTACGTTATACCATATGACGATATACCATATAATGTAATACGTTATAACGTTATACCATATAACGTAATACGTTATAACGTTACACCATATAACGTAGTACGTTATAACGATATACCATATGATGTTATACCATATAACGTAATACGTTATAACGTTATACCATATAACGTAATACGTTATAACGTTATACCATATAACGTAATACGTTATAACGTTATACCATATGACATTATACCATATAACGTAATACGTTATAGCGTTATACCATATGACGTTATACCATATAACGTAATATGTTATAACGTTATACCATATAACGTAACACGTTGTAACGTTATACCATATAACGTAATACGTTATAACGTTATACCATAAGACGTTATACCATATAACTTAATACGTTATTACGTTATACCATATGACGATATACCATATAACGTAATTCGTTATAACGTTATACCATATAACGTAATACGTTATAACGTTATACCATATAACGTAATACTTTATAACCTTACACCATATAACGTAATACGTTATAACGTTATACCATATAACGTAATACGTTATAACGTTATAGCATATAACGTAATACGCTATAACGTTATACCATATAACGTAGTACGTTATAACGATATACCATATGACGTTATACCATATAACGTAATACGTTATAACGTTATACCATATAACGTAATACGTTATTACGTTATACCATATGACGTTATACCACATAACGTAATACGTTATAACGTTATACCATATGACGTTATGCCATATAACGTAATACGTTATAACGTTATGCCATATGACGTTATACCATATAACGTAATACGATATTACGTTATACCATATGACGATATACCACATAACGTAATACGTTATAACGTTATACCATATAACGTAATACGTTATAACGTTATACCATGTAACGTAATACTTTATAACGTTACACCATATAACGTAATTCGTTATAACGTTATACCACATAACGTAATACGTTATAACGTTATACCATATAACGTAATACGTTATAACGTTATACCATATAATGTAATACGTTATAACGTTATAGCATATAACGTAATACGCTATAACGTTATACCATATAACGTAGTACGTTATAACGATATACCATATGACGTTATACCATATAACGTAATACGTTATAACGTTATACCATATAACGTAATACGTTATTACGTTATACCATATGACGTTATACCACATAACGTAATACGTTATAACGTTATACCATATGACGTTATGCCATATAACGTAATACGTTATAACGTTATGCCATATGACGTTATACCATATAACGTAATACGATATTACGTTATACCATATGACGATATACCACATAACGTAATACGTTATAACGTTATACCATATAACGTAATACGTTATAACGTTATACCATGTAACGTAATACTTTATAACGTTACACCATATAACGTAATTCGTTATAACGTTATACCACATAACGTAATACGTTATAACGTTATACCATATAACGTAATACGTTATAACGTTATACCATATAATGTAATACGTTATAACGTTATACCATATAACGTAATACGTTATAACGTTATACCATATAACGTAATACGTTATAACGTTATACCATAAGACGTTATACCATATAACTTAATACGTTATTACGTTATACCATATAACGTAATACGTTATAACGTTATACCATATGACGTTATACCATATAACGTAATACGTTATTACGTTATACCATATAACGTAATAAGTTATAACGTTATACCATATGACGTTATACCATATAACGTAATACGTTATTACGTTATACCATATAACGTAATACGTTATAACGTTATACCATATGACGTTATACCATATAACGTAATACGTTATTACGTTATACCATATGACGATATACCACATAACGTAATAAGTTATAACGCTATACCATATAACGTAATACGTTATAACGTTATACCATATAACGTAATACGTTATGACGTTATACCATATAACGTAATACGTTATAACGTTATACCATATGACGTTATACCATATAACGTAATACGCTATAACGTTATACCATATAACGTAATACGTTATAACGTTATACCATATGACGTTATACCATATAACGTAATACGCTATAGCGTTATACCATATGACGTTATACCATATAACGTAATATGTTATAACGTTATACCATATAACGTAACACGTTGTAACGTTATACCATATAACGTAATACTTTATAACGTTATACCATATAACGTAATACGTTATAACGTTATACCATATAACGTAATACGTTATTACGTTATACCATATGACGATATACCACATAACGTAATACGTTACAACGTTATACCATATAACGTAATACGTTATTACGTTATACCATATGACGATATACCATATAACGTAATACGTTATAACGTTATACCATATAACGTAATACGTTATAACGTTATACCATATAACGTAGTACGTTATAACGATATACCATATGACGTTATACCATATAACGTAATACGTTATTACGTTATACCATATGACGATATACCATATAACGTAATACGTTATAACGTTATACCATATAACGTAATACGTTATAACGTTATACCATATAACGTAATACGTTATAACGTTATACCATATAACGTAATACGTTATAACGTTATACCATATAATGTAATACGTTATAACGTTATACCATATAACGTAATACTTTATAACGTTACACCATATAACGTAATACGTTATAACGTTATACCATATGACGTTATACCATATAACGTAATACGTTATTACGTTATACCATATAACGTAATAAGTTATAACGTTATACCATATGACGTTATACCATATAACGTAATACGTTATTACGTTATACCATATAACGTAATACGTTATAACGTTATACCATATGACGTTATACCATATAACGTAATACGTTATTACGTTATACCATATGACGATATACCACATAACGTAATAAGTTATAACGCTATACCATATAACGTAATACGTTATAACGTTATACCATATAACGTAATACGTTATGACGTTATACCATATAACGTAATACGTTATAACGTTATACCATATGACGTTATACCGTATAACGTAATACGCTATAACGTTATACCATATAACGTAATACGTTATAACGTTATACCATATGACGTTATACCATATAACGTAATACGCTATAGCGTTATACCATATGACGTTATACCATATAACGTAATATGTTATAACGTTATACCATATAACGTAACACGTTGTAACGTTATACCATATAACGTAATACTTTATAACGTTATACCATATAACGTAATACGTTATAACGTTATACCATATAACGTAATACGTTATTACGTTATACCATATGACGATATACCACATAACGTAATACGTTACAACGTTATACCATATAACGTAATACGTTATTACGTTATACCATATGACGATATACCATATAACGTAATACGTTATAACGTTATACCATATAACGTAATACGTTATAACGTTATACCATATAACGTAGTACGTTATAACGATATACCATATGACGTTATACCATATAACGTAATACGTTATAACGTTATACCATATAACGTAATACGTTATAACGTTATACCATATAACGTAATACGTTATAACGTTATACCATATGACATTATACCATATAACGTAATACGTTATAGCGTTATACCATATGACGTTATACCATATAACGTAATAGGTTATAACGTTATACCATATAACGTAACACGTTGTAACGTTATACCATATAACGTAATACTTTATAACGTTATACCATATAACGTAATACGTTATAACGTTATACCACATAACGTAATACGTTATAACGTTATGCCATATGACGTTATACCATATAACGTAATACGATATTACGTTATACCATATGACGATATACCACATAACGTAATACGTTATAACGTTATACCATATAACGTAATACGTTATAACGTTATACCATATAACGTAGTACGTTATAACGATATACCATATGACGTTATACCATATAACTTAATACGTTATAACGTTATACCATATAACGTAATACGTTATTACGTTGTACCATATGACGTTATACCACATAACGTAATACGTTATAACGTTATACCATATGACGTTATGCCATATAACGTAATACGTTATAACGTTATGCCATATGACGTTATACCATATAACGTAATACGATATTACGTTATACCATATGACGATATACCACATAACGTAATACGTTATAACGTTATACCATATGACGTTATACCATATAACGTAATATGTTATAACGTTATACCATATAACGTAACACGTTGTAACGTTATACCATATAACGTAATACTTTATAACGTTATACCATATAACGTAATACGTTATAACGTTATACCATATAACGTAATACGTTATTACGTTATACCATATGACGATATACCACATAACGTAATACGTTACAACGTTATACCATATAACGTAATGCGTTATTACGTTATACCATATGACGATATACCATATAATGTAATACGTTATAACGTTATACCATATAACGTAATACGTTATAACGTTATACCATATAACGTAGTACGTTATAACGATATACCATATAACGTAATACGTTATAACATTATACCATATAACGTAATACGTTATAACGTTATACCATATGATGTTATACCATATAACGTAATACGTTATAACGTTATACCATATAACGCATGACGTTATAACGTTATACCATTTAACGTAATACGTTATAACGTTATACCATATAACGTAATACGTTATTACGTTGTACCATATGACGATATACCACATAACGTAATACGTTACAACGTTATACCACATAACGTAATACGTTATTACGTTATACCATATGACGATATACCACATAACGTAATACGTTATAACGTTATACCATATAACGTAATAAGTTATAACGTTATACCATATAACGTAATACTTTATAACGTTACACCATATAACGTAATGCGTTATAACGTTATACCATAAGACGTAAACCCATATAACTTAATACGTTATTACGTTATACCATATAACGTAATACGTTATAACGTTATACCATCTGACGTTATACCATATAACGTAGTACGTTATAACGATATACCATATAACGTAATACGTTATAACGTTATACCATATGACGTTATACCATATAACGTAATACGTTATTACGTTACACCATATAACGTAATACGTTATTACGTTATACCATATGACGATATACCACATAACGTTATACGTTATAACGTTATACCATATAACGTAATACGTTATAACGTTATACCATATAACGTAATACGTTATAACGTTTTACCATATAACGTAATACGTTATAACGTTATACCATGTAACGTAATACGTTATAACGTTATACCATATGACGTTATACCATATAACGTAATACGTTATAACGTCATACCATATAACGTAATACGTTATTACGTTATACCATATGACGTTATACCACATAACGTAATACGTTATAACGTTATACCATATGACGTTATACCATATAACGTAATACGTTATAACGTTATAATATGACGTTATACCATATAACGTAATACTTTATTACGTTATACCATATGACGATATACCACATAACGTAATACGTTATAACCTTATACCATATAACGTAATACGTTATAACGTTATACCATATGACGTTATACCATATAACGTAATACGATATAACGTTATACCATATAACGTAATACGTTATTACGTTATACCATATGACGTTATACCACATAACGTAATACGTTATAACGTTATACCATATAACGTAATACGTTATAACGTTATACCATATAACGTAATACGTTATAACGTTATACCATATGACGTTATACCATATAACGTAATACGTTATAACGTTATATCATATAACGTAATACGTTATAACGTTATACCACATAACGTAATACGTTATAACGTTATACCATGTAACGTAATACGTTATAACGTTATACCATATGACGTTATACCATATAACGTAATACGTTATAACGTCATACCATATAACGTAATACGTTATTACGTTATACCATATGACGTTATACCACATAACGTAATACGTTATAACGTTATACCATATGACGTTATACCATATAACGTAATACGTTATAACATTATAATATGACGTTATACCATATAACGTAATACTTTATTACGTTATACCATATGACGATATACCACATAACGTAATACGTTATAACCTTATACCATATAACGTAATACGTTATAACGTTATACCATATGACGTTATACCATATAACGTAATACGATATAACGTTATACCATATAACGTAATACGTTATTACGTTATACTATATGACGTTATACCACATAACGTAATACGTTATAACGTTATACCATATAACGTAATACGTTATAACGTTATACCATATAACGTAATACGTTATAACGTTATACCATATGACGTTATACCATATAACGTAATACGTTATAACGTTATATCATATAACGTAATACGTTATAACGTTATTCCACATAACGTAATACGTTATAACGTTATACCATATAACGTAATACGTTATAACGTTATACCATATGACGTTATACCATATAACGTAATACGTTATAACGTTATACCATATAACGTAATACGTTATTACGTTATACCATATGACGTTATACCACATAACGTAATACGTTATAACGTTATACCATATAACGTAATACGTTATAACGTTATACCACATAACGTAATACGTTATAACGTTATACCATATGACGTTATACCATATAACGTAATACGTTATAACGTTATAATATGACGTTATACCATATAACGTAATACTTTATTACGTTATACCATATGACGATATACCACATAACGTAATACGTTATAACCTTATACCATATAACGTAATACGTTATAACGTTATACCATATGACGTTATACCATATAACGTAATACGATATAACGTTATACCATATAACGTAATACGTTATTACGTTATACTATATGACGTTATACCACATAACGTAATACGTTATAACGTTATACCATATAACGTAATACGTTATAACGTTATACCATATAACGTAATACGTTATAACGTTATACCATATGACGTTATACCATATAACGTAATACGTTATAACGTTATATCATATAACGTAATACGTTATAACGTTATACCACATAACGTAATACGTTATAACGTTATACCATATAACGTAATACGTTATAACGTTATACCATATGACGTTATACCATATAACGTAATACGTTATAACGTTATATCATATAACGTAATACGTTATAACGTTATTCCACATAACGTAATACGTTATAACGTTATACCATATAACGTAATACGTTATAACGTTATACCATATAACGTAATACGTTATAACGTTATACCATATGACGTTATACCATATAACGTAATACGTTATAACGTTATATCATATAACGTAATACGTTATAACGTTATACCATATAACGTAATACTTCATAACGTTATACCATATAACGTAATACGTTATAACGTTATACCATATAACGTAATACGTTATAACGTTATAGCATATAACGTAATACGTTATAACGTTATACCATATAACGTAATACTTTATAACGTTACACCATATAACGTAATACGTTATAACGTTATACCACATAACGTAATACGTTATAACGTTATACCATATGACGTTATACCATATAACGTAATACGTTATAACGTTATAATATGACGTTATACCATATAACGTAATACTTTATTACGTTATACCATATGACGATATACCACATAACGTAATACGTTATAACCTTATACCATATAACGTAATACGTTATAACGTTATACCATATGACGTTATACCATATAACGTAATACGATATAACGTTATACCATATAACGTAATACGTTATTACGTTATACTATATGACGTTATACCACATAACGTAATACGTTATAACGTTATACCATATAACGTAATACGTTATAACGTTATACCATATAACGTAATACGTTATAACGTTATACCATATGACGTTATACCATATAACGTAATACGTTATAACGTTATATCATATAACGTAATACGTTATAACGTTATACCACATAACGTAATACGTTATAACGTTATACCATATAACGTAATACGTTATAACGTTATACCATATGACGTTATACCATATAACGTAATACGTTATAACGTTATACCATATAACGTAATACGTTATTACGTTATACCATATGACGTTATACCACATAACGTAATACGTTATAACGTTATACCATATAACGTAATACGTTATAACGTTATACCATATAACGTAATACGTTATAACGTTATACCATATGACGTTATACCATATAACGTAATACGTTATAACGTTATATCATATAACGTAATACGTTATAACGTTATACCATATAACGTAATACTTCATAACGTTATACCATATAACGTAATACGTTATAACGTTATACCATATAACGTAATACGTTATAACGTTATAGCATATAACGTAATACGTTATAACGTTATACCATATAACGTAATACTTTATAACGTTACACCATATAACGTAATACGTTATAACGTTATACCACATAACGTAATACGTTATAACGTTATACCATATAACGTAATACGTTATAACGTTATACCATATAACGTAATACGTTATAACGTAATACCATAAGACGTTATACCATATAACTTAATACGTTATTACGTTATACCATATGACGATATACTACATAACGTAATACGTTACAACGTTATACCATATAACGTAATACGTTATTATGTTATACCATATGACGATATACCATATAACGTAATACGTTATAACGTTATACCAGATAACGTAATAGGTTATAACGTTATACCAGATAACGTAATACGTTATAACGTTATACCATATAACGTAATACGTTATAACGTTATACCATATAACGTAATACTTTATAACGTTACACCATATAACGTAATACGTTATAACGTTATACCATATGACGTTATACCATATAACGTAATACGTTATTACGTTATACCATATAACGTAATACGTTATAACGTTATACCATATGACGTTATACCATATAACGTAATACTTTATTACGTTATACCATATGACGATATACCACATAACGTAATACGTTATAACCTTATACCATATAACGTAATACGTTATAACGTTATACCATATGACGTTATACCATATAACGTAATACGATATAACGTTATACCATATAACGTAATACGTTATTACGTTATACCATATGACGTTATACCACATAACGTAATACGTTATAACGTTATACCATATAACGTAATACGTTATAACGTTATACCATATAACGTAATACGTTATAACGTTATACCATATGACGTTATACCATATAACGTAATACGTTATAACGTTATATCATATAACGTAATACGTTATAACGTTATACCACATAACGTAATACGTTATAACGTTATACCATGTAACGTAATACGTTATAACGTTATACCATATGACGTTATACCATATAACGTAATACGTTATAACGTCATACCATATAACGTAATACGTTATTACGTTATACCATATGACGTTATACCACATAACGTAATACGTTATAACGTTATACCATATGACGTTATACCATATAACGTAATACGTTATAACGTTATAATATGACGTTATACCATATAACGTAATACTTTATTACGTTATACCATATGACGTTATACCATATAACGTAATACGTTATAACGTTATACCATATAACGTAATACGTTATTACGTTATACCATATGACGTTATACCACATAACGTAATACGTTATAACGTTATACCATATAACGTAATACGTTATAACGTTATACCATATAACGTAATACGTTATAACGTTATACCATATGACGTTATACCATATAACGTAATACGTTATAACGTTATATCATATAACGTAATACGTTATAACGTTATACCATATAACGTAATACTTCATAACGTTATACCATATAACGTAATACGTTATAACGTTATACCATATAACGTAATACGTTATAACGTTATAGCATATAACGTAATACGTTATAACGTTATACCATATAACGTAATACTTTATAACGTTACACCATATAACGTAATACGTTATAACGTTATACCACATAACGTAATACGTTATAACGTTATACCATATAACGTAATACGTTATAACGTTATACCATATAACGTAATACGTTATAACGTAATACCATAAAACGTTATACCATATAACTTAATACGTTATTACGTTATACCATATGACGATATACTACATAACGTAATACGTTACAACGTTATACCATATAACGTAATACGTTATTATGTTATACCATATGACGATATACCATATAACGTAATACGTTATAACGTTATACCAGATAACGTAATAGGTTATAACGTTATACCAGATAACGTAATACGTTATAACGTTATACCATATAACGTAATACGTTATAACGTTATACCATATAACGTAATACTTTATAACGTTACACCATATAACGTAATACGTTATAACGTTATACCATATGACGTTATACCATATAACGTAATACGTTATTACGTTATACCATATAACGTAATACGTTACAACGATATACCATATGACGTTATACCATATAACGTAACACGTTATTACGTTATACCATATAACGTAATACGTTATAACGTTATACCATATGACGTTATACCATATAACGTAATACGTTATATCGTTATACCATATGACGTTATACCATATAACGTAATACGTTATTACGTTATACCATATGACGATATACTACATAACGTAATACGTTACAACGTTATACCATATAACGTAATACGTTATAACGTTATACCATATGACGTTATACCATATAACGTAATACGTTATAACGTTATATCATATAACGTAATACGTTATAACGTTATACCATATGACGTTATACCATATAACGTAATACGTTATAACGTTATACCATATGACGTGATACCATATAGCGTAATACGTTATAACGTTATACCATATAACGTAACACGTTATAACGTTATACCATATAACGTAATACTTTATAACGTTATACCATATAACGTAATACGTTATAACGTTATACCATATAACGTAATACTTTATAACGTTACACCATATAACGTAATACGTTATAACGTTATACCATATGACGTTATACCATATAACGTAATACGTTATAACGTTATACCAAATAACGTAATACGTTATAACGTTATACCATATAACGTAATACGTTATAACGTTATACCATATAACGTAATACGTTATAACGTTGTACCATATGACGTTATACCATATAACACAATACGTTATCACGTTATACCTTATAACGTAATACGTAATAACGTTATACCATATGACGTTATATCATATAACGTAATACCATATAACGTAATACGTTATAACGTTATACCATATGACGTTACACCATATAACGTAATACGTTGTAACGTTATACCATATAACGTTATACCATATAACGTTATACCATATAACACAATACGTTATCACGTTATACCTTATAACGTAATACGTAATAACGTTATACCATATGACGTTATATCATATAACGTAATACCATATAACGTAATACGTTATAACGTTATACCATATGACGTTACACCATATAACGTAATACGTTGTAACGTTATACCATATAACGTTATACCATATAACGTAATACGTTATAGCGTTATACCATATGACGTTATACCACATAACGTAATACGTTATAACGTTATACCATATGACGTTATGCCATATAACGTAATACGTTATAACGTTATACCATATAACGTAATACGTTATAGCGTTATACCATATAACGTAATACGTTATTACGTTATACCATATGACGTTATACCACATAACGTAATACGTTATAACGTTATACCATATGACGTTATGCCATATAACGTAATACGTTATAACGTTATGCCATATGACGTTATACCATATAACGTAATACGATATTACGTTATACCATATGACGATATACCACATAACGTAATACGTTATAACGTTATACCATATGACGTTATACCATATAACGTAATATGTTATAACGTTATACCATATAACGTAACACGTTGTAACGTTATACCATATAACGTAATACTTTATAACGTTATACCATATAACGTAATACGTTATAACGTTATACCATATGACATTATACCATATAACGTAATACGTTATAGCGTTATACCATATGACGTTATACCATATAACGTAATATGTTATAACGTTATACCATATAACGTAACACGTTGTAACGTTATACCATATAACGTAATACTTTATAACGTTATACCATATAACGTAATACGTTATAACGTTATACCATATAACGTAATACGTTATTACGTTATACCATATGACGATATACCACATAACGTAATACGTTACAACGTTATACCATATAACGTAATACGTTATTACGTTATACCATATGACGATATACCATATAACGTAATACGTTATAACGTTATACCATATAACGTAATACGTTATAACGTTATACCATATAACGTAATACTTTATAACCTTACACCATATAACGTAATACGTTATAACGTTATACCATATAACGTAATACGTTATAACGTTATAGCATATAACGTAATACGCTATAACGTTATACCATATAACGTAGTACGTTATAACGATATACCATATGACGTTATACCATATAACGTAATACGTTATAACGTTATACCATATAACGTAATACGTTATAACGTTATACCATGTAACGTAATACTTTATAACGTTACACCATATAACGTAATTCGTTATAACGTTATACCACATAACGTAATGCGTTATAACGTTATACCATATAACGTAATACGTTATAACGTTATACCATATAATGTAATACGTTATAACGTTATACCATATAACGTAATACGTTATAACGTTATACCATATAGCGTAATACGTTATAACGTTATACCATAAGACGTTATACCATATAACTTAATACGTTATTACGTTATGCCATATAACGTAATACGTTATAACGTTATACCATATAACGTAATACGTTATAACGTTATACCATATAACGTAATACGTTATAACGTTATACCATATAATGTAATACGTTATAACGTTATACCATATGACGTTATACCATATAACGTAATACGTTATTACGTTATACCATATAACGTAATAAGTTATAACGTTATACCATATGACGTTATACCATATAACGTAATACGTTATTACGTTATACCATATAACGTAATACGTTATAACGTTATACCATATGACGTTATACCATATAAGGTAATACGTTATTACGTTATACCATATGACGATATACCACATAACATAATAAGTTATATCGCTATACCATATAACGTAATACGTTATAACGTTATACCATATAACGTAATACGTTATGACGTTATACCATATAACGTAATACGTTATAACGTTATACCATATGACGTTATACCATATAACGTAATACGCTATAACGTTATACCATATAACGTAATACGTTATAACGTTATACCATATGACGTTATACCATATAACGTAATACGCTATAGCGTTATACCATATGACGTTATACCATATAACGTAATATGTTATAACGTTATACCATATAACGTAACACGTTGTAACGTTATACCATATAACGTAATACTTTATAACGTTATACCATATAACGTAATACGTTATAACGTTATACCATATAACGTAATACGTTATTACGTTATACCATATGACGATATACCACATAACGTAATACGTTACAACGTTATACCATATAACGTAATACGTTATTACGTTATACCATATGACGATATACCATATAACGTAATACGTTATAACGTTATACCATATAACGTAATACGTTATAACGTTATACCATATAACGTAATACGTTATAACGTTATACCATATAACGTAATACGTTATAACGTTATACCATATAACGTAATACGTTATAACGTTATACCATATAACGTAATACTTTATAACGTTACACCATATAACGTAATACGTTATAACGTTATACCATATGACGTTATACCATATAACGTAATACGTTATTACGTTATACCATATAACGTAATAAGTTATAACGTTATACCATATGACGTTATACCATATAACGTAATACGTTATTACGTTATACCATATAACGTAATACGTTATAACGTTATACCATATGACGTTATACCATATAACGTAATACGTTATTACGTTATACCATATGACGATATACCACATAACGTAATAAGTTATAACGCTATACCATATAACGTAATACGTTATAACGTTATACCATATAACGTAATACGTTATAACGTTATACCATATAACGTAATACTTTATAACGTTACACCATATAACGTAATACGTTATAACGTTATACCATATGACGTTATACCATATAACGTAATACGTTATTACGTTATACCATATAACGTAATAAGTTACAACGATATACCATATGACGTTATACCATATAACGTAACACGTTATTACGTTATACCATATAACGTAATACGTTATAACGTTATACCATATGACGTTATACCATATAACGTAATACGTTATATCGTTATACCATATGACGTTATACCATATAACGTAATACGTTATTACGTTATACCATATGACGATATACTACATAACGTAATACGTTACAACGTTATACCATATAACGTAATACGTTATAACGTTATACCATATGACGTTATACCATATAACGTAATACGTTATAACGTTATATCATATAACGTAATACGTTATAACGTTATACCATATGACGTTATACCATATAACGTAATACGTTATAACGTTATACCATATGACGTGATACCATATAGCGTAATACGTTATAACGTTATACCATATAACGTAACACGTTATAACGTTATACCATATAACGTAATACTTTATAACGTTATACCATATAACGTAATACGTTATAACGTTATACCATATAACGTAATACTTTATAACGTTACACCATATAACGTAATACGTTATAACGTTATACCATATGACGTTATACCATATAACGTAATACGTTATAACGTTATACCAAATAACGTAATACGTTATAACGTTATACCATATAACGTAATACGTTATAACGTTATACCATATAACGTAATACGTTATAACGTTGTACCATATGACGTTATACCATATAACACAATACGTTATCACGTTATACCTTATAACGTAATACGTAATAACGTTATACCATATGACGTTATATCATATAACGTAATACCATATAACGTAATACGTTATAACGTTATACCATATGACGTTACACCATATAACGTAATACGTTGTAACGTTATACCATATAACGTTATACCATATAACGTTATACCATATAACACAATACGTTATCACGTTATACCTTATAACGTAATACGTAATAACGTTATACCATATGACGTTATATCATATAACGTAATACCATATAACGTAATACGTTATAACGTTATACCATATGACGTTACACCATATAACGTAATACGTTGTAACGTTATACCATATAACGTTATACCATATAACGTAATACGTTATAGCGTTATACCATATGACGTTATACCACATAACGTAATACGTTATAACGTTATACCATATGACGTTATGCCATATAACGTAATACGTTATAACGTTATACCATATAACGTAATACGTTATAGCGTTATACCATATAACGTAATACGTTATTACGTTATACCATATGACGTTATACCACATAACGTAATACGTTATAACGTTATACCATATGACGTTATGCCATATAACGTAATACGTTATAACGTTATGCCATATGACGTTATACCATATAACGTAATACGATATTACGTTATACCATATGACGATATACCACATAACGTAATACGTTATAACGTTATACCATATGACGTTATACCATATAACGTAATATGTTATAACGTTATACCATATAACGTAACACGTTGTAACGTTATACCATATAACGTAATACTTTATAACGTTATACCATATAACGTAATACGTTATAACGTTATACCATATGACATTATACCATATAACGTAATACGTTATAGCGTTATACCATATGACGTTATACCATATAACGTAATATGTTATAACGTTATACCATATAACGTAACACGTTGTAACGTTATACCATATAACGTAATACTTTATAACGTTATACCATATAACGTAATACGTTATAACGTTATACCATATAACGTAATACGTTATTACGTTATACCATATGACGATATACCACATAACGTAATACGTTACAACGTTATACCATATAACGTAATACGTTATTACGTTATACCATATGACGATATACCATATAACGTAATACGTTATAACGTTATACCATATAACGTAATACGTTATAACGTTATACCATATAACGTAATACTTTATAACCTTACACCATATAACGTAATACGTTATAACGTTATACCATATAACGTAATACGTTATAACGTTATAGCATATAACGTAATACGCTATAACGTTATACCATATAACGTAGTACGTTATAACGATATACCATATGACGTTATACCATATAACGTAATACGTTATAACGTTATACCATATAACGTAATACGTTATAACGTTATACCATGTAACGTAATACTTTATAACGTTACACCATATAACGTAATTCGTTATAACGTTATACCACATAACGTAATGCGTTATAACGTTATACCATATAACGTAATACGTTATAACGTTATACCATATAATGTAATACGTTATAACGTTATACCATATAACGTAATACGTTATAACGTTATACCATATAGCGTAATACGTTATAACGTTATACCATAAGACGTTATACCATATAACTTAATACGTTATTACGTTATGCCATATAACGTAATACGTTATAACGTTATACCATATAACGTAATACGTTATAACGTTATACCATATAACGTAATACGTTATAACGTTATACCATATAATGTAATACGTTATAACGTTATACCATATGACGTTATACCATATAACGTAATACGTTATTACGTTATACCATATAACGTAATAAGTTATAACGTTATACCATATGACGTTATACCATATAACGTAATACGTTATTACGTTATACCATATAACGTAATACGTTATAACGTTATACCATATGACGTTATACCATATAAGGTAATACGTTATTACGTTATACCATATGACGATATACCACATAACATAATAAGTTATATCGCTATACCATATAACGTAATACGTTATAACGTTATACCATATAACGTAATACGTTATGACGTTATACCATATAACGTAATACGTTATAACGTTATACCATATGACGTTATACCATATAACGTAATACGCTATAACGTTATACCATATAACGTAATACGTTATAACGTTATACCATATGACGTTATACCATATAACGTAATACGCTATAGCGTTATACCATATGACGTTATACCATATAACGTAATATGTTATAACGTTATACCATATAACGTAACACGTTGTAACGTTATACCATATAACGTAATACTTTATAACGTTATACCATATAACGTAATACGTTATAACGTTATACCATATAACGTAATACGTTATTACGTTATACCATATGACGATATACCACATAACGTAATACGTTACAACGTTATACCATATAACGTAATACGTTATTACGTTATACCATATGACGATATACCATATAACGTAATACGTTATAACGTTATACCATATAACGTAATACGTTATAACGTTATACCATATAACGTAATACGTTATAACGTTATACCATATAACGTAATACGTTATAACGTTATACCATATAACGTAATACGTTATAACGTTATACCATATAACGTAATACTTTATAACGTTACACCATATAACGTAATACGTTATAACGTTATACCATATGACATTATACCATATAACGTAATACGTTATAGCGTTATACCATATGACGTTATACCATATAACGTAATATGTTATAACGTTATACCATATAACGTAACACGTTGTAACGTTATACCATATAACGTAATACTTTATAACGTTATACCATATAACGTAATACGTTATAACGTTATACCATATAACGTAATACGTTATTACGTTATACCATATGACGATATACCACATAACGTAATACGTTACAACGTTATACCATATAACGTAATACGTTATTACGTTATACCATATGACGATATACCATATAACGTAATACGTTATAACGTTATACCATATAACGTAATACGTTATAACGTTATACCATATAACGTAATACTTTATAACCTTACACCATATAACGTAATACGTTATAACGTTATACCATATAACGTAATACGTTATAACGTTATAGCATATAACGTAATACGCTATAACGTTATACCATATAACGTAGTACGTTATAACGATATACCATATGACGTTATACCATATAACGTAATACGTTATAACGTTATACCATATAACGTAATACGTTATAACGTTATACCATGTAACGTAATACTTTATAACGTTACACCATATAACGTAATTCGTTATAACGTTATACCACATAACGTAATGCGTTATAACGTTATACCATATAACGTAATACGTTATAACGTTATACCATATAATGTAATACGTTATAACGTTATACCATATAACGTAATACGTTATAACGTTATACCATATAGCGTAATACGTTATAACGTTATACCATAAGACGTTATACCATATAACTTAATACGTTATTACGTTATGCCATATAACGTAATACGTTATAACGTTATACCATATAACGTAATACGTTATAACGTTATACCATATAACGTAATACGTTATAACGTTATACCATATAATGTAATACGTTATAACGTTATACCATATGACGTTATACCATATAACGTAATACGTTATTACGTTATACCATATAACGTAATAAGTTATAACGTTATACCATATGACGTTATACCATATAACGTAATACGTTATTACGTTATACCATATAACGTAATACGTTATAACGTTATACCATATGACGTTATACCATATAAGGTAATACGTTATTACGTTATACCATATGACGATATACCACATAACATAATAAGTTATATCGCTATACCATATAACGTAATACGTTATAACGTTATACCATATAACGTAATACGTTATGACGTTATACCATATAACGTAATACGTTATAACGTTATACCATATGACGTTATACCATATAACGTAATACGCTATAACGTTATACCATATAACGTAATACGTTATAACGTTATACCATATGACGTTATACCATATAACGTAATACGCTATAGCGTTATACCATATGACGTTATACCATATAACGTAATATGTTATAACGTTATACCATATAACGTAACACGTTGTAACGTTATACCATATAACGTAATACTTTATAACGTTATACCATATAACGTAATACGTTATAACGTTATACCATATAACGTAATACGTTATTACGTTATACCATATGACGATATACCACATAACGTAATACGTTACAACGTTATACCATATAACGTAATACGTTATTACGTTATACCATATGACGATATACCATATAACGTAATACGTTATAACGTTATACCATATAACGTAATACGTTATAACGTTATACCATATAACGTAATACGTTATAACGTTATACCATATAACGTAATACGTTATAACGTTATACCATATAACGTAATACGTTATAACGTTATACCATATAACGTAATACTTTATAACGTTACACCATATAACGTAATACGTTATAACGTTATACCATATGACGTTATACCATATAACGTAATACGTTATTACGTTATACCATATAACGTAATAAGTTATAACGTTATACCATATGACGTTATACCATATAACGTAATACGTTATTACGTTATACCATATAACGTAATACGTTATAACGTTATACCATATGACGTTATACCATATAACGTAATACGTTATTACGTTATACCATATGACGATATACCACATAACGTAATAAGTTATAACGCTATACCATATAACGTAATACGTTATAACGTTATACCATATAACGTAATACGTTATGACGTTATACCATATAACGTAATACGTTATAACGTTATACCATATGACGTTATACCATATAACGTAATACGCTATAACGTTATACCATATAACGTAATACGTTATAACGTTATACCATATGACGTTATACCATATAACGTAATACGCTATAGCGTTATACCATATAACGTTATACCATATAACGTAATATGTTATAACGTTATACCATATAACGTAACACGTTGTAACGTTATACCATATAACGCAATACTTTATAACGTTATACCATATAACGTAATACGTTATAACGTTATACCATATAACGTAATACGTTATTACGTTATACCATATGACGATATACCACATAACGTAATACGTTACAACGTTATACCATATAACGTAATACGTTATTACGTTATTCCATATGACGATATACCATATAACGTAATACGTTATAACGTTATACCATATAACGTAATACGTTATAACGTTATACCATATAACGTAGTACGTTATAACGATATACCATATGACGTTATACCATATAACGTAATACGTTATAACGTTATACCATATAACGTAATACGTTATAACGTTATACCATATAACGTAATACGTTATAACGTTATACCATATGACATTATACCATATAACGTAATACGTTATAGCGTTATACCATATGACGTTATACCATATAACGTAATATGTTATAACGTTATACCATATAACGTAACACGTTGCAACGTTATACCATATAACGTAATACTTTATAACGTTATACCATATAACGTAATACGTTATAACGTTATACCACATAACGTAATACGTTATAACGTTATGCCATATGACGTTATACCATATAACGTAATACGATATTACGTTATACCATATGACGATATACCACATAACGTAATACGTTATAACGTTATACCATATAACGTAATACGTTATAACGTTATACCATGTAACGTAATACTTTATAACGTTACACCATATAACGTAATTCGTTATAACGTTATACCACATAACGTAATACGTTATAACGTTATACCATATAACGTAATACGTTATAACGTTATACCATATAATGTAATACGTTATAACGTTATAGCATATAACGTAATACGCTATAACGTTATACCATATAACGTAGTACGTTATAACGATATACCATATGACGTTATACCATATAACGTAATACGTTATAACGTTATACCATATAACGTAATACGTTATTACGTTATACCATATGACGTTATACCACATAACGTAATACGTTATAACGTTATATCATATAACGTAATACGTTATAACGTTATACCATGTAACGTAATACTTTATAACGTTACACCATATAACGTAATTCGTTATAACGTTATACCACATAACGTAATACGTTATAACGTTATACCATGTAACGTAATACTTTATAACGTTACACCATATAACGTAATTCGTTATAACGTTATACCACATAACGTCATACGTTATAACGTTATACCATATAACGTAATACGTTATAACGCTATACCATATAATGTAATACGTTATAACGTTATACCATATAACGTAATACGTTATAACGTTATACCATATAACGTAATACGTTATAACGTTATACCATAAGACGTTGTACCATATAACTTAATACGTTATTACGTTATACCATATAACGTAATACGTTATAACGTTATACCATATGACGTTATACCATATAACGTAATACGTTATTACGTTATACCATATGACGATATACTACATAACGTAATACGTTACAACGTTATACCATATAACGTAATACGTTATTACGTTATACCATATGACGATATACCATATAACGTAATACGTTATAACGTTATACCATATAACGTAATACGTTATAACGTTATACCATATAACGTAACACGTTATAACGTTATACCACATAACGTAATAAGTTATAACGCTATACCATATAACGTAATACGTTATAACGTTATACCATATAACGTAATACGTTATGACGTTATACCATATAACGTAATACGTTATAACGTTATACCATATGACGTTATACCATATAACGTAATACGCTATAACGTTATACCATATAACGTAATACGTTATAACGTTATACCATATGACGTTATGCCATATAACGTAATGCGCTATAGCGTTATACCATATGACGTTATACCATATAACGTAATATGTTATAACGTTATACCATATAACGTAACACGTTGTAACGTTATACAATATAACGTAATACTTTATAACGTTATACCATATAACGTAATACGTTATAACGTTATACCATATAACGTAATACGTTATAACGTTATACCATATAACGTAATACGTTATTACGTTATACCATATGACGATATACCACATAACGTAATACGTTACAACGTTATACCATATAACGTAATACGTTATTACGTTATACCATATGACGATATACCATATAACGTAATACGTTATAACGTTATACCATATAACGTAATACGTTATAACGTTATACCATATAACGTAGTACGTTATAACGATATACCATATGACGTTATACCATATAACGTAATACTTTATAACGTTATACCATATAACGTAATACGTTATAACGTTATACCACATAACGTAATACGTTATAACGTTATGCTATATGACGTTATACCATATAACGTAATACGATATTACGTTATACCATATGACGATATACCACATAACGTAATACGTTATAACGTTATACCATATAACGTAATACGTTATAACGTTATACCATGTAACGTAATACTTTATAACGTTACACCATATAACGTAATTCGTTATAACGTTATACCACATAACGTAATACGTTATAACGTTATACCATATAACGTAATACGTTATAACGCTATACCATATAATGTAATACGTTATAACGTTATACCATATAACGTAATACGTTATAACGTTATACCATATAACGTAATACGTTATAACGTTATACCATAAGACGTTATACCATTTAACTTAATACGTTATTACGTTATACCATATAACGTAATACGTTATAACGTTATACCATATGACGTTATACCATATAACGTAATACGTTATTACGTTATACCATATGACGATATACTACATAACGTAATACGTTACAACGTTATACCATATAACGTAATACGTTATTACGTTATACCATATGACGATATACCATATAACGTAATACGTTATAACGTTATACCATATAACGTAATACGTTATAACGTTATACCATATAACGTAATACGTTATAACGTTATACCATATAACGTAATACGTTATAACGTTATACCATATAATGTAATACGTTATAACGTTATACCATATAACGTAATACTTTATAACGTTACACCATATAACGTAATACGTTATAACGTTATACTATATGACGTTATACCATATAACGTAATACGTTATTACGTTATACCATATAACGTAATAAGTTATAACGTTATACCATATGACGTTATACCATATAACGTAATACGTTATTACGTTATACCATATAACGTAATACGTTATAACGTTATACCATATGACGTTATACCATATAACGTAATACGTTATTACGTTATACCATATGACGATATACCACATAACGTAATAAGTTATAACGCTATACCATATAACGTAATACGTTATAACGTTATACCATATAACGTAATACGTTATGACGTTATACCATATAACGTAATACGTTATAACGTTATACCATATGACGTTATACCATATAACGTAATACGCTATAACGTTATACCATATAACGTAATACGTTATAACGTTATACCATATGACGTTATGCCATATAACGTAATACACTATAGCGTTATACCATATGACGTTATACCATATAACGTAATATGTTATAACGTTATACCATATAACGTAACACGTTGTAACGTTATACAATATAACGTAATACTTTATAACGTTATACCATATAACGTAATACGTTATAACGTTATACCATATAACGTAATACGTTATTACGTTATACCATATGACGATATACCACATAACGTAATACGTTACAACGTTATACCATATAACGTAATACGTTATTACGTTATACCATATGACGATATACCATATAACGTAATACGTTATAACGTTATACCATATAACGTAATACGTTATAACGTTATACCATATAACGTAGTACGTTATAACGATATACCATATGACGTTATACCATATAACGTAATACGTTATAACGTTATACCATATAACGTAATACGTTACAACGTTATACCATATAACGTAATACGTTATAACGTTATACCATATAACGTAATACGTTATAACGTTATACCATATGACATTATACCATATAACGTAATACGTTATAGCGTTATACCATATGACGTTATACCATATAACGTAATATGTTATAACGTTATACCATATAACGTAACACGTTGTAACGTTATACCATATAACGTAATACTTTATAACGTTATACCATATAACGTAATACATTATAACGTTATACCATATAACGTAATACGTTATTACGTTATACCATATGACGATATACCACATAACGTAATACGTTACAACGTTATACCATATAACGTAATACGTTATTACGTTATACCATATGACGATATACCATATAACGTAATACGTTATAACGTTATACCATATAACGTAATACGTTATAACGTTATACCATATAACGTAATACGTTATAACGTTATACCATATAACGTAATACGTTATAACGTTATACCATATAATGTAATACTTTATAACGTTATACCATATAACGTAATACTTTATAACGTTACACCATATAACGTAATACGTTATAACGTTATACCATATGACGTTATACCATATAACGCAATACGTTATTACGTTATACCATATAACGTAATAAGTTATAACGTTGTACCATATGACGTTATACCATATAACGTAATACGTTATTACGTTATACCATATAACGTAATACGTTATAACGCTATACCATATGACGTTATACCATATAATGTAATACGTTATTACGTTATACCATATGACGATATACCACATAACGTAATAAGTTATAACGCTATACCATATAACGTAATACGTTATAACGTTATACCATATAACGTAATACGTTATGACGTTATACCATATAACGTAATACGTTATAACGTTATACCATATGACGTTATACCATATAACGTAATACGCTATAACGTTATACCATATAACGTAATAAGTTATAACGTTATACCATATGACGTTATGCCATATAACGTAATACGCTATAGCGTTATACCATATGACGTTATACCATATAACGTAATATGTTATAACGTTATACCATATAACGTAACACGTTGTAACGTTATACAATATAACGTAATACTTTATAACGTTATACCATATAACTTAATATGTTATAACGTTATACCATATAACGTAATACGTTATAACGTTATACCATATGACGTAATACGTTATAACGTTATACCATATAACGTAATACGTTATAACGTTATACCATATAACGTAATACGTTATAACGTTATACCATATAACGTAATACTTTATAACGTTACACCATATAACGTAATACGTTATAACGTTATACCATATGACGTTATACCATATAACGTAATACGTTATTACGTTATACCATATAACGTAATAAGTTATAACGTTATACCATATGACGTTATACCATATAACGTAATACGTTATTACGTTATACCATATAACGTAATAAGTTATAACGTTATACCATATGACGTTATACCATATAACGTAATACGTTATTACGTTATACCATATAACGTAATACGTTATAACGTTATACCATATGACGTTATACCATATAACGTAATACGTTATTACGTTATACCATATGACGATATACCACATAACGTAATAAGTTATAACGCTATACCATATAACGTAATACGTTATAACGTTATACCATATAACGTAATACGTTATGACGTTATACCATATAACGTAATACGTTATAACGTTATACCATATGACGTTATACCATATAACGTAATACGCTATAACGTTATACCATATAACGTAATACGTTATAACGTTATACCATATGACGTTATGCCATATAACGTAATACACTATAGCGTTATACCATATGACGTTATACCATATAACGTAATATGTTATAACGTTATACCATATAACGTAACACGTTGTAACGTTATACAATATAACGTAATACTTTATAACGTTATACCATATAACGTAATACGTTATAACGTTATACCATATAACGTAATACGTTATTACGTTATACCATATGACGATATACCACATAACGTAATACGTTACAACGTTATACCATATAACGTAATACGTTATTACGTTATACCATATGACGATATACCATATAACGTAATACGTTATAACGTTATACCATATAACGTAATACGTTATAACGTTATACCATATAACGTAGTACGTTATAACGATATACCATATGACGTTATACCATATAACGTAATACGTTATAACGTTATACCATATAACGTAATACGTTATAACGTTATACCATATAACGTAATACGTTATAACGTTATACCATATAACGTAATACGTTATAACGTTATACCATATGACATTATACCATATAACGTAATACGTTATAGCGTTATACCATATGACGTTATACCATATAACGTAATATGTTATAACGTTATACCATATAACGTAACACGTTGTAACGTTATACCATATAACGTAATACTTTATAACGTTATACCATATAACGTAATACATTATAACGTTATACCATATAACGTAATACGTTATTACGTTATACCATATGACGATATACCACATAACGTAATACGTTACAACGTTATACCATATAACGTAATACGTTATTACGTTATACCATATGACGATATACCATATAACGTAATACGTTATAACGTTATACCATATAACGTAATACGTTATAACGTTATACCATATAACGTAATACGTTATAACGTTATACCATATAACGTAATACGTTATAACGTTATACCATATAATGTAATACGTTATAACGTTATACCATATAACGTAATACTTTATAACGTTACACCATATAACGTAATACGTTATAACGTTATACCATATAACGTAATACGTTATAACGTTATACCATATAACGTAATACGTTATAACGTTATACCATATAACGTAATAAGTTATAACGTTGTACCATATGACGTTATACCATATAACGTAATACGTTATTACGTTATACCATATAACGTAATACGTTATAACGCTATACCATATGACGTTATACCATATAATGTAATACGTTATTACGTTATACCATATGACGATATACCACATAACGTAATAAGTTATAACGCTATACCATATAACGTAATACGTTATAACGTTATACCATATAACGTAATACGTTATGACGTTATACCATATAACGTAATACGTTATAACGTTATACCATATGACGTTATACCATATAACGTAATACGCTATAACGTTATACCATATAACGTAATAAGTTATAACGTTATACCATATGACGTTTTGCCATATAACGTAATACGCTATAGCGTTATACCATATGACGTTATACCATATAACGTAATATGTTATAACGTTATACCATATAACGTAACACGTTGTAACGTTATACAATATAACGTAATACTTTATAACGTTATACCATATAACTTAATATGTTATAACGTTATACCATATAACGTAATACGTTATAACGTTATACCATATGACGTAATACGTTATAACGTTATACCATATAACGTAATACGTTATAACGTTATACCATATAACGTAATACGTTATAACGTTATACCATATAACGTAATACGTTATAACGTTATACCATATAACGTAATACTTTATAACGTTACACCATATAACGTAATACGTTATAACGTTATACCATATGACGTTATACCATATAACGTAATACGTTATTACGTTATACCATATAACGTAATAAGTTATAACGTTATACCATATGACGTTATACCATATAACGTAATACGTTATTACGTTATACCATATAACGTAATACGTTATAACGTTATACCATATGACGTTATACCATATAACGTAATACGTTATTACGTTATACCATATGACGATATACCACATAACGTAATAAGTTATAACGCTATACCATATAACGTAATACGTTATAACGTTATACCATATAACGTAATACGTTATGACGTTATACCATATAACGTAATACGTTATAACGTTATACCATATGACGTTATACCATATAACGTAATACGCTATAACGATATACCATATAACGTAATACGTTATAACGTTATACCATATGACGTTATACCATATAACGTAATACGCTATAGCGTTATACCATATGACGTTATACCATATAACGTAATATGTTATAACGTTATACCATATAACGTAACACGTTGTAACGTTATACCATATAACGTAATACTTTATAACGTTATACCATATAACGTAATACGTTATAACGTTATACCATATAACGTAATACGTTATTACGTTATACCATATGACGATATACCACATAACGTAATACGTTACAACGTTATACCATATAACGTAATACGTTATTACGTTATACCATATGACGATATACCATATAACGTAATACGTTATAACGTTATACCATATAACGTAATACGTTATAACGTTATACCATATAACGTGGTACGTTATAACGATATACCATATGACGTTATACCATATAACGTAATACATTATAACGTTATACCATATAACGTAATACGTTATTACGTTATACCATATGACGATATACCACATAACGTAATACGTTACAACGTTATACCATATAACGTAATACGTTATTACGTTATACCATATGACGATATACCATATAACGTAATACGTTATAACGTTATACCATATAACGTAATACGTTATAACGTTATACCATATAACGTAATACGTTATAACGTTATACCATATAACGTAATACGTTATAACGTTATACCATATAATGTAATACGTTATAACGTTATACCATATAACGTAATACTTTATAACGTTACACCATATAACGTAATACGTTATAACGTTATACCATATAACGTAATACGTTATAACGTTATACCATATAACGTAATACGTTATAACGTTATACCATATAACGTAATAAGTTATAACGTTGTACCATATGACGTTATACCATATAACGTAATACGTTATTACGTTATACCATATAACGTAATACGTTATAACGCTATACCATATGACGTTATACCATATAATGTAATACGTTATTACGTTATACCATATGACGATATACCACATAACGTAATAAGTTATAACGCTATACCATATAACGTAATACGTTATAACGTTATACCATATAACGTAATACGTTATGACGTTATACCATATAACGTAATACGTTATAACGTTATACCATATGACGTTATACCATATAACGTAATACGCTATAACGTTATACCATATAACGTAATAAGTTATAACGTTATACCATATGACGTTTTGCCATATAACGTAATACGCTATAGCGTTATACCATATGACGTTATACCATATAACGTAATATGTTATAACGTTATACCATATAACGTAACACGTTGTAACGTTATACAATATAACGTAATACTTTATAACGTTATACCATATAACTTAATATGTTATAACGTTATACCATATAACGTAATACGTTATAACGTTATACCATATGACGTAATACGTTATAACGTTATACCATATAACGTAATACGTTATAACGTTATACCATATAACGTAATACGTTATAACGTTATACCATATAACGTAATACTTTATAACGTTACACCATATAACGTAATACGTTATAACGTTATACCATATGACGTTATACCATATAACGTAATACGTTATTACGTTATACCATATAACGTAATAAGTTATAACGTTATACCATATGACGTTATACCATATAACGTAATACGTTATTACGTTATACCATATAACGTAATACGTTATAACGTTATACCATATGACGTTATACCATATAACGTAATACGTTATTACGTTATACCATATGACGATATACCACATAACGTAATAAGTTATAACGCTATACCATATAACGTAATACGTTATAACGTTATACCATATAACGTAATACGTTATGACGTTATACCATATAACGTAATACGTTATAACGTTATACCATATGACGTTATACCATATAACGTAATACGTTATTACGTTATACCATATGACGATATACCACATAACGTAATACGTTACAACGTTATACCATATAACGTAATACGTTATTACGTTATACCATATGACGATATACCATATAACGTAATACGTTATAACGTTATACCATATAACGTAATACGTTATAACGTTATACCATATAACGTGGTACGTTATAACGATATACCATATGACGTTATACCATATAACGTAATACATTATAACGTTATACCATATAACGTAATACGTTATTACGTTATACCATATGACGATATACCACATAACGTAATACGTTACAACGTTATACCATATAACGTAATACGTTATTACGTTATACCATATGACGATATACCATATAACGTAATACGTTATAACGTTATACCATATAACGTAATACGTTATAACGTTATACCATATAACGTAATACGTTATAACGTTATACCATATAACGTAATACGTTATAACGTTATACCATATAATGTAATACGTTATAACGTTATACCACATAACGTAATAAGTTATAACGCTATACCATATAACGTAATACGTTATAACGTTATACCATATAACGTAATACGTTATGACGTTATACCATATAACGTAATACGTTATAACGTTATACCATATGACGTTATACCATATAACGTAATACGCTATAACGTTATACCATATAACGTAATAAGTTATAACGTTATACCATATGACGTTTTGCCATATAACGTAATACGCTATAGCGTTATACCATATGACGTTATACCATATAACGTAATATGTTATAACGTTATACCATATAACGTAACACGTTGTAACGTTATACAATATAACGTAATACTTTATAACGTTATACCATATAACTTAATATGTTATAACGTTATACCATATAACGTAATACGTTATAACGTTATACCATATGACGTAATACGTTATAACGTTATACCATATAACGTAATACGTTATAACGTTATACCATATAACGTAATACGTTATAACGTTATACCATATAACGTAATACTTTATAACGTTACACCATATAACGTAATACGTTATAACGTTATACCATATGACGTTATACCATATAACGTAATACGTTATTACGTTATACCATATAACGTAATAAGTTATAACGTTATACCATATGACGTTATACCATATAACGTAATACGTTATTACGTTATACCATATAACGTAATACGTTATAACGTTATACCATATGACGTTATACCATATAACGTAATACGTTATTACGTTATACCATATGACGATATACCACATAACGTAATAAGTTATAACGCTATACCATATAACGTAATACGTTATAACGTTATACCATATAACGTAATACGTTATGACGTTATACCATATAACGTAATACGTTATAACGTTATACCATATGACGTTATACCATATAACGTAATACGCTATAACGTTATACCATATAACGTAATACGTTATAACGTTATACCATATGACGTTATACCATATAACGTAATACGCTATAGCGTTATACCATATGACGTTATACCATATAACGTAATATGTTATAACGTTATACCATATAACGTAACACGTTGTAACGTTATACCATATAACGTAATACTTTATAACGTTATACCATATAACGTAATACGTTATAACGTTATACCATATAACGTAATACGTTATTACGTTATACCATATAACGATATACCACATAACGTAATACGTTACAACGTTATACCATATAACGTAATACGTTATTACGTTATACCATATGACGATATACCATATAACGTAATACGTTATAACGTTATACCATATAACGTAATACGTTATAACGTTATACCATATAACGTGGTACGTTATAACGATATACCATATGACGTTATACCATATAACGTAATACGTTATAACGTTATACCATATAACGTAATACGTTATAACGTTATACCATATAACGTAATACGATATTACGTTATACCATATGACGATATACCACATAACGTAATACGTTATAACGTTATACCATATAACGTTATACCATATAACGTAATATGTTATAACGTTATACCATATAACGTAACACGTTGTAACGTTATACCATATAACGTAATACTTTATAACGTTATACCATATAACGTAATACGTTATAACGTTATACCATATAACGTAATACGTTATTACGTTATACCATATGACGATATACCACATAACGTAATACGTTACAACGTTATACCATATAACGTAATACGTTATTACGTTATACCATATGACGATATACCATATAATGTAATACGTTATAACGTTATACCATATAACGTAATACGTTATAACGTTATACCATATAACGTAGTACGTTATAACGATATACCATATGATGTTATACCATATAACGTAATACGTTATAACGTTATACCATATAACGTAATACGTTATAACGTTATACCATATAACGTAATACGTTATAACGTTATACCATATGACATTATACCATATAACGTAATGCGTTATAGCGTTATACCATATGACGTTATACCATATAACGTAATATGTTATAACGTTATACCATATAACGTAACACGTTGTAACGTTATACCATATAACGTAATACGTTATAACGTTATACCATAAGACGTTATACCATATAACTTAATACGTTATTACGTTATACCATATGACGATATACCATATAACGTAATACGTTATAACGTTATACCATATAACGTAATACGTTATAACGTTATACCATATAACGTAATACTTTATAACCTTACACCATATAACGTAATACGTTATAACGTTATACCATATAACGTAATACGTTATAACGTTATAGCATATAACGTAATACGCTATAACGTTATACCATATAACGTAATATGTTATAACGTTATACCATATAACGTAACACGTTGTAACGTTATACAATATAACGTAATACTTTATAACGTTATACCATATAACTTAATATGTTATAACGTTATACCATATAACGTAATACGTTATAACGTTATACCATATGACGTAATACGTTATAACGTTATACCATATAACGTAATACGTTATAACGTTATACCATATAACGTAATACGTTATAACGTTATACCATATAACGTAATACTTTATAACGTTACACCATATAACGTAATACGT
The DNA here is from genome assembly GCF_024542735.1 of Bombus huntii. Taxonomy (NCBI): domain Eukaryota; kingdom Metazoa; phylum Arthropoda; class Insecta; order Hymenoptera; family Apidae; genus Bombus; species Bombus huntii. The sequence goes on from NC_066244.1 coordinate 3,582,939, forward strand.
TATAACGTTATACCATATGACGTTATACCATATAACGTAATACGTTATTACGTTATACCATATAACGTAATAAGTTATAACGTTATACCATATGACGTTATACCATATAACGTAATACGTTATTACGTTATACCATATAACGTAAAACGTTATAACGTTATACCATATGACGTTATACCATATAACGTAATACGTTATTACGTTATACCATATGACGAAATACCACATAACGTAATAAGTTATAACGCTATACCATATAACGTAATACGTTATAACGTTATACCATATAACGTAATACGTTATGACGTTATACCATATAACGTAATACGTTATAACGTTATACAATATGACGTTATACCATATAACGTAATACGCTATAACGTTATACCATATAACGTAATACGTTATAACGTTATACCATATGACGTTATACCATATAACGTAATACGCTATAGCGTTATACCATATGACGTTATACCATATAACGTAATATGTTATAACGTTATACCATATAACGTAACACGTTGTAACGTTATACCATATAACGTAATACTTTATAACGTTATACCATATAACGTAATACGTTATAACGTTATACCATATAACGTAATACGTTATTACGTTATACCATATGACAATATACCACATAACGTAATACGTTACAACGTTATACCATATAACGTAATACGTTATTACGTTATACCATATGACGATATACCATATAACGTAATACGTTATAACGTTATACCATATAACGTAATACGTTATAACGTTATACCATATAACGTAGTACGTTATAACGATATACCATATGACGTTATACCATATAACGTAATACGTTATAACGTTATACCATATAACGTAATACGTTATAACGTTATACCATATAACGTAATACGTTATAACGTTATACCATATGACATTATACCATATAACGTAATACGTTATAGCGTTATACCATATGACGTTATACCATATAACGTAATACGTTATAACGTTATACCATATAACGTAATACGTTATTACGTTGTACCATATGACGTTATACCACATAACGTAATACGTTATAACGTTATACCATATGACGTTATGCCATATAACGTAATACGTTATAACGTTATGCCATATGACGTTATACCATATAACGTAATACGATATTACGTTATACCATATGACGATATACCACATAACGTAATACGTTATAACGTTATACCATATAACGTTATACCATATAACGTAATATGTTATAACGTTATACCATATAACGTAACACGTTGTATCGTTATACCATATAACGTAGTACTTTATAACGTTATACCATATAACGTAATACGTTATAACGTTATACCATATAACGTAATACGTTATTACGTTATACCATATGACGATATACCACATAACGTAATACGTTACAACGTTATACCATATAACGTAATACGTTATTACGTTATACCATATGACGATATACCATATAATGTAATACGTTATAACGTTATACCATATAACGTAATACGTTATAACGTTATAACATATAACGTAGTACGTTATAACGATATACCATATGATGTTATACCATATAACGTAATACGTTATAACGTTATACCATATAACGTAATACGTTATAACGTCATACCATATAACGTAATACGTTATAACGTTATACCATATGACATTATACCATATAACGTAATACGTTATAGCGTTATACCATATGACGTTATACCATATAACGTAATATGTTATAACGTTATACCATATAACGTAACACGTTGTAACGTTATACCATATAACGTAATACGTTATAACGTTATACCATAAGACGTTATACCATATAACTTAATACGTTATTACGTTATACCATATGACGATATACCATATAACGTAATACGTTATAACGTTATACCATATAACGTAATACGTTATAACGTTATACCGTATAACGTAATACTTTATAACCTTACACCATATAACGTAATACGTTATAACGTTATACCATATAACGTAATACGTTATAACGTTATAGCATATAACGTAATACGCTATAACGTTATACCATATAACGTAGTACGTTATAACGATATACCATATGACGTTATACCATATAACGTAATACGTTATAACGTTATACCATATAACGTAATACGTTATTACGTTATACCATATGACGTTATACCACATAACGTAATACGTTATAACGTTATACCATATGACGTTATGCCATATAACGTAATACGTTATAACGTTATGCCATATGACGTTATACCATATAACGTAATACGATATTACGTTATACCATATGACGATATACCACATAACGTAATACGTTATAACGTTATACCATATAACGTAATACGTTATAACGTTATACCATGTAACGTAATACTTTATAACGTTACACCATATAACGTAATTCGTTATAACGTTATACCACATAACGTAATACGTTATAACGTTATACCATATAACGTAATACGTTATAACGTTATACCATATAACGTAATACGTTATAACGTTATACCATATAACGTAATACGTTATAACGTTATACCATATAACGTAATACGTTATAACGTTATACCATATAATGTAATACGTTATAACGTTATACCATATAACGTAATACTTTATAACGTTACACCATATAACGTAATACGTTATAACGTTATACTATATGACGTTATACCATATAACGTAATACGTTATTACGTTATACCATATAACGTAATAAGTTATAACGTTATACCATATGACGTTATACCATATAACGTAATACGTTATTACGTTATACCATATAACGTAATACGTTATAACGTTATACCATATGACGTTATACCATATAACGTAATACGTTATTACGTTATACCATATGACGATATACCACATAACGTAATAAGTTATAACGCTATACCATATAACGTAATACGTTATAACGTTATACCATATAACGTAATACGTTATGACGTTATACCATATAACGTAATACGTTATAACGTTATACAATATAACGTAATACTTTATAACGTTATACCATATAACGTAATACGCTATAACGTTATACCATATAACGTAATAAGTTATAACGTTATACCATATGACGTTATGCCATATAACGTAATACGCTATAGCGTTATACCATATGACGTTATACCATATAACGTAATATGTTATAACGTTATACCATATAACGTAACACGTTGTAACGTTATACAATATAACGTAATACTTTATAACGTTATACCATATAACTTAATATGTTATAACGTTATACCATATAACGTAATACGTTATAACGTTATACCATATGACGTAATACGTTATAACGTTATACCATATAACGTAATACGTTATAACGTTATACCATATAACGTAATACGTTATAACGTTATACCATATAACGTAATACTTTATAACGTTACACCATATAACGTAATACGTTATAACGTTATACCATATGACGTTATACCATATAACGTAATACGTTATTACGTTATACCATATAACGTAATAAGTTATAACGTTATACCATATGACGTTATACCATATAACGTAATACGTTATTACGTTATACCATATAACGTAATAAGTTATAACGTTATACCATATGACGTTATACCATATAACGTAATACGTTATTACGTTATACCATATAACGTAATACGTTATAACGTTATACCATATGACGTTATACCATATAACGTAATACGTTATTACGTTATACCATATGACGATATACCACATAACGTAATAAGTTATAACGCTATACCATATAACGTAATACGTTATAACGTTATACCATATAACGTAATACGTTATGACGTTATACCATATAACGTAATACGTTATAACGTTATACCATATGACGTTATACCATATAACGTAATACGCTATAACGTTATACCATATAACGTAATACGTTATAACGTTATACCATATGACGTTATGCCATATAACGTAATACACTATAGCGTTATACCATATGACGTTATACCATATAACGTAATATGTTATAACGTTATACCATATAACGTAACACGTTGTAACGTTATACAATATAACGTAATACTTTATAACGTTATACCATATAACGTAATACGTTATAACGTTATACCATATAACGTAATACGTTATTACGTTATACCATATGACGATATACCACATAACGTAATACGTTACAACGTTATACCATATAACGTAATACGTTATTACGTTATACCATATGACGATATACCATATAACGTAATACGTTATAACGTTATACCATATAACGTAATACGTTATAACGTTATACCATATAACGTAGTACGTTATAACGATATACCATATGACGTTATACCATATAACGTAATACGTTATAACGTTATACCATATAACGTAATACGTTATAACGTTATACCATATAACGTAATACGTTATAACGTTATACCATATAACGTAATACGTTATAACGTTATACCATATGACATTATACCATATAACGTAATACGTTATAGCGTTATACCATATGACGTTATACCATATAACGTAATATGTTATAACGTTATACCATATAACGTAACACGTTGTAACGTTATACCATATAACGTAATACTTTATAACGTTATACCATATAACGTAATACATTATAACGTTATACCATATAACGTAATACGTTATTACGTTATACCATATGACGATATACCACATAACGTAATACGTTACAACGTTATACCATATAACGTAATACGTTATTACGTTATACCATATGACGATATACCATATAACGTAATACGTTATAACGTTATACCATATAACGTAATACGTTATAACGTTATACCATATAACGTAATACGTTATAACGTTATACCATATAACGTAATACGTTATAACGTTATACCATATAATGTAATACGTTATAACGTTATACCATATAACGTAATACTTTATAACGTTACACCATATAACGTAATACGTTATAACGTTATACCATATAACGTAATACGTTATAACGTTATACCATATAACGTAATACGTTATAACGTTATACCATATAACGTAATAAGTTATAACGTTGTACCATATGACGTTATACCATATAACGTAATACGTTATTACGTTATACCATATAACGTAATACGTTATAACGCTATACCATATGACGTTATACCATATAATGTAATACGTTATTACGTTATACCATATGACGATATACCACATAACGTAATAAGTTATAACGCTATACCATATAACTTAATACGTTATAACGTTATACCATATAACGTAATACGTTATGACGTTATACCATATAACGTAATACGTTATAACGTTATACCATATGACGTTATACCATATAACGTAATACGCTATAACGTTATACCATATAACGTAATAAGTTATAACGTTATACCATATGACGTTTTGCCATATAACGTAATACGCTATAGCGTTATACCATATGACGTTATACCATATAACGTAATATGTTATAACGTTATACCATATAACGTAACACGTTGTAACGTTATACAATATAACGTAATACTTTATAACGTTATACCATATAACTTAATATGTTATAACGTTATACCATATAACGTAATACGTTATAACGTTATACCATATGACGTAATACGTTATAACGTTATACCATATAACGTAATACGTTATAACGTTATACCATATAACGTAATACGTTATAACGTTATACCATATAACGTAATACTTTATAACGTTACACCATATAACGTAATACGTTATAACGTTATACCATATGACGTTATACCATATAACGTAATACGTTATTACGTTATACCATATAACGTAATAAGTTATAACGTTATACCATATGACGTTATACCATATAACGTAATACGTTATTACGTTATACCATATAACGTAATACGTTATAACGTTATACCATATGACGTTATACCATATAACGTAATACGTTATTACGTTATACCATATGACGATATACCACATAACGTAATAAGTTATAACGCTATACCATATAACGTAATACGTTATAACGTTATACCATATAACGTAATACGTTATGACGTTATACCATATAACGTAATACGTTATAACGTTATACCATATGACGTTATACCATATAACGTAATACGCTATAACGATATACCATATAACGTAATACGTTATAACGTTATACCATATGACGTTATACCATATAACGTAATACGCTATAGCGTTATACCATATGACGTTATACCATATAACGTAATATGTTATAACGTTATACCATATAACGTAACACGTTGTAACGTTATACCATATAACGTAATACTTTATAACGTTATACCATATAACGTAATACGTTATAACGTTATACCATATAACGTAATACGTTATTACGTTATACCATATGACGATATACCACATAACGTAATACGTTACAACGTTATACCATATAACGTAATACGTTATTACGTTATACCATATGACGATATACCATATAACGTAATACGTTATAACGTTATACCATATAACGTAATACGTTATAACGTTATACCATATAACGTGGTACGTTATAACGATATACCATATGACGTTATACCATATAACGTAATACATTATAACGTTATACCATATAACGTAATACGTTATTACGTTATACCATATGACGATATACCACATAACGTAATACGTTACAACGTTATACCATATAACGTAATACGTTATTACGTTATACCATATGACGATATACCATATAACGTAATACGTTATAACGTTATACCATATAACGTAATACGTTATAACGTTATACCATATAACGTAATACGTTATAACGTTATACCATATAACGTAATACGTTATAACGTTATACCATATAATGTAATACGTTATAACGTTATACCATATAACGTAATACTTTATAACGTTACACCATATAACGTAATACGTTATAACGTTATACCATATAACGTAATACGTTATAACGTTATACCATATAACGTAATACGTTATAACGTTATACCATATAACGTAATAAGTTATAACGTTGTACCATATGACGTTATACCATATAACGTAATACGTTATTACGTTATACCATATAACGTAATACGTTATAACGCTATACCATATGACGTTATACCATATAATGTAATACGTTATTACGTTATACCATATGACGATATACCACATAACGTAATAAGTTATAACGCTATACCATATAACGTAATACGTTATAACGTTATACCATATAACGTAATACGTTATGACGTTATACCATATAACGTAATACGTTATAACGTTATACCATATGACGTTATACCATATAACGTAATACGCTATAACGTTATACCATATAACGTAATAAGTTATAACGTTATACCATATGACGTTTTGCCATATAACGTAATACGCTATAGCGTTATACCATATGACGTTATACCATATAACGTAATATGTTATAACGTTATACCATATAACGTAACACGTTGTAACGTTATACAATATAACGTAATACTTTATAACGTTATACCATATAACTTAATATGTTATAACGTTATACCATATAACGTAATACGTTATAACGTTATACCATATGACGTAATACGTTATAACGTTATACCATATAACGTAATACGTTATAACGTTATACCATATAACGTAATACGTTATAACGTTATACCATATAACGTAATACTTTATAACGTTACACCATATAACGTAATACGTTATAACGTTATACCATATGACGTTATACCATATAACGTAATACGTTATTACGTTATACCATATAACGTAATAAGTTATAACGTTATACCATATGACGTTATACCATATAACGTAATACGTTATTACGTTATACCATATAACGTAATACGTTATAACGTTATACCATATGACGTTATACCATATAACGTAATACGTTATTACGTTATACCATATGACGATATACCACATAACGTAATAAGTTATAACGCTATACCATATAACGTAATACGTTATAACGTTATACCATATAACGTAATACGTTATGACGTTATACCATATAACGTAATACGTTATAACGTTATACCATATGACGTTATACCATATAACGTAATACGTTATTACGTTATACCATATGACGATATACCACATAACGTAATACGTTACAACGTTATACCATATAACGTAATACGTTATTACGTTATACCATATGACGATATACCATATAACGTAATACGTTATAACGTTATACCATATAACGTAATACGTTATAACGTTATACCATATAACGTGGTACGTTATAACGATATACCATATGACGTTATACCATATAACGTAATACATTATAACGTTATACCATATAACGTAATACGTTATTACGTTATACCATATGACGATATACCACATAACGTAATACGTTACAACGTTATACCATATAACGTAATACGTTATTACGTTATACCATATGACGATATACCATATAACGTAATACGTTATAACGTTATACCATATAACGTAATACGTTATAACGTTATACCATATAACGTAATACGTTATAACGTTATACCATATAACGTAATACGTTATAACGTTATACCATATAATGTAATACGTTATAACGTTATACCACATAATGTAATAAGTTATAACGCTATACCATATAACGTAATACGTTATAACGTTATACCATATAACGTAATACGTTATGACGTTATACCATATAACGTAATACGTTATGACGTTATACCATATAACGTAATACGTTATAACGTTATACCATATGACGTTATACCATATAACGTAATACGCTATAACGTTATACCATATAACGTAATAAGTTATAACGTTATACCATATGACGTTTTGCCATATAACGTAATACGCTATAGCGTTATACCATATGACGTTATACCATATAACGTAATATGTTATAACGTTATACCATATAACGTAACACGTTGTAACGTTATACAATATAACGTAATACTTTATAACGTTATACCATATAACTTAATATGTTATAACGTTATACCATATAACGTAATACGTTATAACGTTATACCATATGACGTAATACGTTATAACGTTATACCATATAACGTAATACGTTATAACGTTATACCATATAACGTAATACGTTATAACGTTATACCATATAACGTAATACTTTATAACGTTACACCATATAACGTAATACGTTATAACGTTATACCATATGACGTTATACCATATAACGTAATACGTTATTACGTTATACCATATAACGTAATAAGTTATAACGTTATACCATATGACGTTATACCATATAACGTAATACGTTATTACGTTATACCATATAACGTAATACGTTATAACGTTATACCATATGACGTTATACCATATAACGTAATACGTTATTACGTTATACCATATGACGATATACCACATAACGTAATAAGTTATAACGCTATACCATATAACGTAATACGTTATAACGTTATACCATATAACGTAATACGTTATGACGTTATACCATATAACGTAATACGTTATAACGTTATACCATATGACGTTATACCATATAACGTAATACGCTATAACGTTATACCATATAACGTAATACGTTATAACGTTATACCATATGACGTTATACCATATAACGTAATACGCTATAGCATTATACCATATGACGTTATACCATATAACGTAATATGTTATAACGTTATACCATATAACGTAACACGTTGTAACGTTATACCATATAACGTAATACTTTATAACGTTATACCATATAACGTAATACGTTATAAGGTTATACCATATAACGTAATACGTTATTACGTTATACCATATGACGATATACCACATAACGTAATACGTTACAACGTTATACCATATAACGTAATACGTTATTACGTTATACCATATGACGATATACCATATAACGTAATACGTTATAACGTTATACCATATAACGTAATACGTTATAACGTTATACCATATAACGTGGTACGTTATAACGATATACCATATGACGTTATACCATATAACGTAATACGTTATAACGTTATACCATATAACGTAATACGTTATAACGTTATACCATATAACGTAATACGATATTACGTTATACCATATGACGATATACCACATAACGTAATACGTTATAACGTTATACCATATAACGTTATACCATATAACGTAATATGTTATAACGTTATACCATATAACGTAACACGTTGTAACGTTATACCATATAACGTAATACTTTATAACGTTATACCATATAACGTAATACGTTATAACGTTATACCATATAACGTAATACGTTATTACGTTATACCATATGACGATATACCACATAACGTAATACGTTACAACGTTATACCATATAACGTAATACGTTATTACGTTATACCATATGACGATATACCATATAATGTAATACGTTATAACGTTATACCATATAACGTAATACGTTATAACGTTATACCATATAACGTAGTACGTTATAACGATATACCATATGATGTTATACCATATAACGTAATACGTTATAACGTTATACCATATAACGTAATACGTTATAACGTTATACCATATAACGTAATACGTTATAACGTTATACCACATGACATTATACCATATAACGTAATACGTTATAGCGTTATACCATATGACGTTATACCATATAACGTAATATGTTATAACGTTATACCATATAACGTAACACGTTGTAACGTTATACCATATAACGTAATACGTTATAACGTTATACCATAAGACGTTATACCATATAACTTAATACGTTATTACGTTATACCATATGACGATATACCATATAACGTAATACGTTATAACGTTATACCATATAACGTAATACGTTATAACGTTATACCATATAACGTAATACTTTATAACCTTACACCATATAACGTAATACGTTATAACGTTATACCATATAACGTAATACGTTATAACGTTATAGCATATAACGTAATACGCTATAACGTTATACCATATAACGTAATATGTTATAACGTTATACCATATAACGTAACACGTTGTAACGTTATACAATATAACGTAATACTTTATAACGTTATACCATATAACTTAATATGTTATAACGTTATACCATATAACGTAATACGTTATAACGTTATACCATATGACGTAATACGTTATAACGTTATACCATATAACGTAATACGTTATAACGTTATACCATATAACGTAATACGTTATAACGTTATACCATATAACGTAATACTTTATAACGTTACACCATATAACGTAATACGTTATAACGTTATACCATATGACGTTATACCATATAACGTAATACGTTATTACGTTATACCATATAACGTAATAAGTTATAACGTTATACCATATGACGTTATACCATATAACGTAATACGTTATTACGTTATACCATATAACGTAAAACGTTATAACGTTATACCATATGACGTTATACCATATAACGTAATACGTTATTACGTTATACCATATGACGAAATACCACATAACGTAATAAGTTATAACGCTATACCATATAACGTAATACGTTATAACGTTATACCATATAACGTAATACGTTATGACGTTATACCATATAACGTAATACGTTATAACGTTATACAATATGACGTTATACCATATAACGTAATACGCTATAACGTTATACCATATAACGTAATACGTTATAACGTTATACCATATGACGTTATACCATATAACGTAATACGCTATAGCGTTATACCATATGACGTTATACCATATAACGTAATATGTTATAACGTTATACCATATAACGTAACACGTTGTAACGTTATACCATATAACGTAATACTTTATAACGTTATACCATATAACGTAATACGTTATAACGTTATACCATATAACGTAATACGTTATTACGTTATACCATATGACAATATACCACATAACGTAATACGTTACAACGTTATACCATATAACGTAATACGTTATTACGTTATACCATATGACGATATACCATATAACGTAATTCGTTATAACGTTATACCATATAACGTAATACGTTATAACGTTATACCATATAACGTAGTACGTTATAACGATATACCATATGACGTTATACCATATAACGTAATACGTTATAACGTTATACCATATAACGTAATACGTTATAACGTTATACCATATAACGTAATACGTTATAACGTTATACCATATGACATTATACCATATAACGTAATACGTTATAGCGTTATACCATATGACGTTATACCATATAACGTAATACGTTATAACGTTATACCATATAACGTAATACGTTATTACGTTGTACCATATGACGTTATACCACATAACGTAATACGTTATAACGTTATACCATATGACGTTATGCCATATAACGTAATACGTTATAACGTTATGCCATATGACTTTATACCATATAACGTAATACGATATTACGTTATACCATATGACGATATACCACATAACGTAATACGTTATAACGTTATACCATATAACGTTATACCATATAACGTAATATGTTATAACGTTATACCATATAACGTAACACGTTGTATCGTTATACCATATAACGTAGTACTTTATAACGTTATACCATATAACGTAATACGTTATAACGTTATACCATATAACGTAATACGTTATTACGTTATACCATATGACGATATACCACATAACGTAATACGTTACAACGTTATACCATATAACGTAATACGTTATTACGTTATACCATATGACGATATACCATATAATGTAATACGTTATAACGTTATACCATATAACGTAATACGTTATAACGTTATAACATATAACGTAGTACGTTATAACGATATACCATATGATGTTATACCATATAACGTAATACGTTATAACGTTATACCATATAACGTAATACGTTATAACGTCATACCATATAACGTAATACGTTATAACGTTATACCATATGACATTATACCATATAACGTAATACGTTATAGCGTTATACCATATGACGTTATACCATATAACGTAATATGTTATAACGTTATACCATATAACGTAACACGTTGTAACGTTATACCATATAACGTAATACGTTATAACGTTATACCATAAGACGTTATACCATATAACTTAATACGTTATTACGTTATACCATATGACGATATACCATATAACGTAATACGTTATAACGTTATACCATATAACGTAATACGTTATAACGTTATACCGTATAACGTAATACTTTATAACCTTACACCATATAACGTAATACGTTATAACGTTATACCATATAACGTAATACGTTATAACGTTATAGCATATAACGTAATACGCTATAACGTTATACCATATAACGTAGTACGTTATAACGATATACCATATGACGTTATACCATATAACGTAATACGTTATAACGTTATACCATATAACGTAATACGTTATTGCGTTATACCATATGACGTTATACCACATAACGTAATACGTTATAACGTTATACCATATGACGTTATGCCATATAACGTAATACGTTATAACGTTATGCCATATGACGTTATACCATATAACGTAATACGACATTACGTTATACCATATGACGATATACCACATAACGTAATACGTTATAACGTTATACCATATAACGTAATACGTTATAACGTTATACCATGTAACGTAATACTTTATAACGTTACACCATATAACGTAATTCGTTATAACGTTATACCACATAACGTAATACGTTATAACGTTATACCATATAACGTAATACGTTATAACGTTATACCATATAATGTAATACGTTATAACGTTATAGCATATAACGTAATACGCTATAACGTTATACCATATAACGTAGTACGTTATAACGATATACCATATGACGTTATACCATATAACGTAATACGTTATAACGTTATACCATATAACGTAATACGTTATTACGTTATACCATATGACGTTATACCACATAACGTAATACGTTATAACGTTATACCATATGACGTTATGCCATATAACGTAATACGTTATAACGTTATGCCATATGACGTTATACCATATAACGTAATACGATATTACGTTATACCATATGACGATATACCACATAACGTAATACGTTATAACGTTATACCATATAACGTAATAAGTTATAACGTTATACCATGTAACGTAATACTTTATAACGTTACACCATATAACGTAATTCGTTATAACGTTATACCACATAACGTAATACGTTATAACGTTATACCATATAACGTAATACGTTATAACGTTATACCATATAATGTAATACGTTATAACGTTATACCATATAACGTAATACGTTATAACGTTATACCATATAACGTAATACGTTATAACGTTATACCATAAGACGTTATACCATATAACTTAATACGTTATTACGTTATACCATATAACGTAATACGTTATAACGTTATACCATATGACGTTATACCATATAACGTAATACGTTATTACGTTATACCATATAACGTAATAAGTTATAACGTTATACCATATGACGTTATACCATATAACGTAATACGTTATTACGTTATACCATATAACGTAATACGTTATAACGTTATACCATATGACGTTATACCATATAACGTAATACGTTATTACGTTATACCATATGACGATATACCACATAACGTAATAAGTTATAACGCTATACCATATAACGTAATACGTTATAACGTTATACCATATAACGTAATACGTTATGACGTTATACCATATAACGTAATACGTTATAACGTTATACCATATGACGTTATACCATATAACGTAATACGCTATAACGTTATACCATATAACGTAATACGTTATAACGTTATACCATATGACGTTATACCATATGACGATATACCATATAACGTAATACGCTATAGCGTTATACCATATGACGTTATACCATATAACGTAATATGTTATTACGTTATACCATATGACGTTATACCACATAACGTAATACGTTATAACGTTATACGATATGACGTTATACCATATAACGTAGTACGTTATAACGATATACCATATGACGTTATACCATATAACTTAATACGTTATTACGTTATACCATATGGCGATATACCATATAACGTAATACGTTATAACGTTATACCATATAACGTAATACGTTATAACGTTATACCATGTAACGTAATACTTTATAACGTTACACCATATAACGTAATACGTTATAACGTTATACCATAAGACGTTATACCATATAACTTAATACGTTATTACGTTATACCATATGACGATATACCATATAACGTAATACGTTATAACGTTATACCATGTAACGTAATACTTTATAACGTTACACCATATAACGTAATACGTTATAACGTTATACCATATGACGTTATACCATATAACGTAATATGTTATAACGTTATACCATATAACGTAACACGTTGTAACGTTATACCATATAACGTAATACGTTATAACGTTATACCATAAGACGTTATACCATATAACTTAATACGTTATTACGTTATACCATATGACGATATACCATATAACGTAATACGTTATAACGTTATACCATATAACGTAATACGTTATAACGTTATACCGTATAACGTAATACTTTATAACCTTACACCATATAACGTAATACGTTATAACGTTATACCATATAACGTAATACGTTATAACGTTATAGCATATAACGTAATACGCTATAACGTTATACCATATAACGTAGTACGTTATAACGATATACCATATGACGTTATACCATATAACGTAATACGTTATAACGTTATACCATATAACGTAATACGTTATTACGTTATACCATATGACGTTATACCACATAACGTAATACGTTATAACGTTATACCATATGACGTTATGCCATATAACGTAATACGTTATAACGTTATGCCATATGACGTTATACCATATAACGTAACACGTTGTAACGTTATACCATATAACGTAATACGTTATAACGTTATACCATAAGACGTTATACCATATAACTTAATACGTTATTACGTTATACCATATGACGATATACCATATAACGTAATACGTTATAACGTTATACCATATAACGTAATACGTTATAACGTTATACCGTATAACGTAATACTTTATAACCTTACACCATATAACGTAATACGTTATAACGTTATACCATATAACGTAATACGTTATAACGTTATAGCATATAACGTAATACGCTATAACGTTATACCATATAACGTAGTACGTTATAACGATATACCATATGACGTTATACCATATAACGTAATACGTTATAACGTTATACCATATAACGTAATACGTTATTACGTTATACCATATGACGTTATACCACATAACGTAATACGTTATAACGTTATACCATATGACGTTATGCCATATAACGTAATACGTTATAACGTTATGCCATATGACGTTATACCATATAACGTAATACGATATTACGTTATACCATATGACGATATACCACATAACGTAATACGTTATAACGTTATACCATATAACGTAATAAGTTATAACGTTATACCATGTAACGTAATACTTTATAACGTTACACCATATAACGTAATTCGTTATAACGTTATACCACATAACGTAATACGTTATAACGTTATACCATATAACGTAATACGTTATAACGTTATACCATATAATGTAATACGTTATAACGTTATACCATATAACGTAATACGTTATAACGTTATACCATATAACGTAATACGTTATAACGTTATACCATAAGACGTTATACCATATAACTTAATACGTTATTACGTTATACCATATAACGTAATACGTTATAACGTTATACCATATGACGTTATACCATATAACGTAATACGTTATTACGTTATACCATATAACGTAATAAGTTATAACGTTATACCATATGACGTTATACCATATAACGTAATACGTTATTACGTTATACCATATAACGTAATACGTTATAACGTTATACCATATGACGTTATACCATATAACGTAATACGTTATTACGTTATACCATATGACGATATACCACATAACGTAATAAGTTATAACGCTATACCATATAACGTAATACGTTATAACGTTATACCATATAACGTAATACGTTATGACGTTATACCATATAACGTAATACGTTATAACGTTATACCATATGACGTTATACCATATAACGTAATACGCTATAACGTTATACCATATAACGTAATACGTTATAACGTTATACCATATGACGTTATACCATATGACGTTATACCATATAACGTAATACGCTATAGCGTTATACCATATGACGTTATACCATATAACGTAATATGTTATTACGTTATACCATATGACGTTATACCACATAACGTAATACGTTATAACGTTATACGATATGACGTTATACCATATAACGTAGTACGTTATAACGATATACCATATGACGTTATACCATATAACTTAATACGTTATTACGTTATACCATATGGCGATATACCATATAACGTAATACGTTATAACGTTATACCATATAACGTAATACGTTATAACGTTATACCATATAACGTAATACTTTATAACCTTACACCATATAACGTAATACGTTATAACGTTATACCATATAACGTAATACGTTATAACGTTATAGCATATAACGTAATACGCTATAACGTTATACCATATAACGTAGTACGTTATAACGATATACCATATGACGTTATACCATATAACGTAATACGTTATAACGTTATACCATATAACGTAATACGTTATTACGTTATACCATATGACGTTATACCACATAACGTAATACGTTATAACGTTATACCATATGACGTTATGCCATATAACGTAATACGTTATAACGTTATGCCATATGACGTTATACCATATAACGTAATACGATATTACGTTATACCATATGACGATATACCACATAACGTAATACGTTATAACGTTATACCATATAACGTAATACGTTATAACGTTATACCATGTAACGTAATACTTTATAACGTTACACCATATAACGTAATTCGTTATAACGTTATACCACATAACGTAATACGTTATAACGTTATACCATATAACGTAATACGTTATAACGTTATACCATATAATGTAATACGTTATAACGTTATAGCATATAACGTAATACGCTATAACGTTATACCATATAACGTAGTACGTTATAACGATATACCATATGACGTTATACCATATAACGTAATACGTTATAACGTTATACCATATAACGTAATACTTTATAACCTTACACCATATAACGTAATACGTTATAACGTTATACCATATAACGTAATTCGTTATAACGTTATACCACATAACGTAATACGTTATAACGTTATACCATATAACGTAATACGTTATTACGTTATACCATATGACGTTATACCACATAACGTAATACGTTATAACGTTATACCATATGACGTTATGCCATATAACGTAATACGTTATAACGTTATGCCATATGACGTTATACCATATAACGTAATACGATATTACGTTATACCATATGACGATATACCACATAACGTAATACGTTATAACGTTATACCATATAACGTAATACGTTATAACGTTATACCATGTAACGTAATACTTTATAACGTTACACCATATAACGTAATTCGTTATAACGTTATACCACATAACGTAATACGTTATAACGTTATACCATATAACGTAATACGTTATAACGTTATACCATATAATGTAATACGTTATAACGTTATACCATATAACGTAATACGTTATAACGTTATACCATATAACGTAATACGTTATAACGTTATACCATGAGACGTTATACCATATAACTTAATACGTTATTACGTTATACCATATAACGTAATACGTTATAACGTTATACCATATGACGTTATACCATATAACGTAATACGTTATTACGTTATACCATATGACGTTATACCATATAACGTAATACGTTATTACGTTATACCATATAACGTAATACGTTATAACGTAATACCATATGACGTTATACCATATAACGTAATACGTTATTACGTTATACCATATGACGATATACCACATAACGTAATAAGTTATAAAGCTATACCATATAACGTAATACGTTATAACGTTATACCATATAACGTAATACGTTATGACGTTATTCCATATAACGTAATACGTTATAACGTTATACCATATGACGTTATACCATATAACGTAATACGCTATAACGTTATACCATATAACGTAATACGTTATAACGTTATACCATATGACGTTATACCATATAACGTAATACGCTATAGCGTTATACCATATGACGTTATACCATATAACGTAATATGTTATAACGTTATACCATATAACGTAACACGTTGTAACGTTATACCATATAACGTAATACTTTATAACGTTATACCATATAACGTAATACGTTATAACGTTATACCATATAACGTAATACGTTATTACGTTATACCATATGACGATATACCACATAACGTAATACGCTATAGCGTTATACCATATGGCGATATACCATATAACGTAATACGTTATAACGTTATACCATATAACGTAATACGTTATAACGTTATACCATGTAACGTAATACTTTATAACGTTACACCATATAACGTAATACGTTATAACGTTATACCATAAGACGTTATACCATATAACTTAATACGTTATTACGTTATACCATATGACGATATACCATATAACGTAATACGTTATAACGTTATACCATGTAACGTAATACTTTATAACGTTACACCATATAACGTAATACGTTATAACGTTATACCATATGACGTTATACCATATAACGTAATATGTTATAACGTTATACCATATAACGTAACACGTTGTAACGTTATACCATATAACGTAATACGTTATAACGTTATACCATAAGACGTTATACCATATAACTTAATACGTTATTACGTTATACCATATGACGATATACCATATAACGTAATACGTTATAACGTTATACCATATAACGTAATACGTTATAACGTTATACCGTATAACGTAATACTTTATAACCTTACACCATATAACGTAATACGTTATAACGTTATACCATATAACGTAATACGTTATAACGTTATAGCATATAACGTAATACGCTATAACGTTATACCATATAACGTAGTACGTTATAACGATATACCATATGACGTTATACCATATAACGTAATACGTTATAACGTTATACCATATAACGTAATACGTTATTACGTTATACCATATGACGTTATACCACATAACGTAATACGTTATAACGTTATACCATATGACGTTATGCCATATAACGTAATACGTTATAACGTTATGCCATATGACGTTATACCATATAACGTAATACGATATTACGTTATACCATATGACGATATACCACATAACGTAATACGTTATAACGTTATACCATATAACGTAATAAGTTATAACGTTATACCATGTAACGTAATACTTTATAACGTTACACCATATAACGTAATTCGTTATAACGTTATACCACATAACGTAATACGTTATAACGTTATACCATTTAACGTAATACGTTATAACGTTATACCATATAATGTAATACGTTATAACGTTATACCATATAACGTAATACGTTATAACGTTATACCATATAACGTAATACGTTATAACGTTATACCATAAGACGTTATACCATATAACTTAATACGTTATTACGTTATACCATATAACGTAATACGTTATAACGTTATACCATATGACGTTATACCATATAACGTAATACGTTATTACGTTATACCATATAACGTAATAAGTTATAACGTTATACCATATGACGTTATACCATATAACGTAATACGTTATTACGTTATACCATATAACGTAATACGTTATAACGTTATACCATATGACGTTATACCATATAACGTAATACGTTATTACGTTATACCATATGACGATATACCACATAACGTAATAAGTTATAACGCTATACCATATAACGTAATACGTTATAACGTTATACCATATAACGTAATACGTTATGACGTTATACCATATAACGTAATACGTTATAACGTTATACCATATGACGTTATACCATATAACGTAATACGCTATAACGTTATACCATATAACGTAATACGTTATAACGTTATACCATATGACGTTATACCATATGACGTTATACCATATAACGTAATACGCTATAGCGTTATACCATATGACGTTATACCATATAACGTAATATGTTATTACGTTATACCATATGACGTTATACCACATAACGTAATACGTTATAACGTTATACGATATGACGTTATACCATATAACGTAGTACGTTATAACGATATACCATATGACGTTATACCATATAACTTAATACGTTATTACGTTATACCATATGGCGATATACCATATAACGTAATACGTTATAACGTTATACCATATAACGTAATACGTTATAACGTTATACCATATAACGTAATACTTTATAACCTTACACCATATAACGTAATACGTTATAACGTTATACCATATAACGTAATACGTTATAACGTTATAGCATATAACGTAATACGCTATAACGTTATACCATATAACGTAGTACGTTATAACGATATACCATATGACGTTATACCATATAACGTAATACGTTATAACGTTATACCATATAACGTAATACGTTATTACGTTATACCATATGACGTTATACCACATAACGTAATACGTTATAACGTTATACCATATGACGTTATGCCATATAACGTAATACGTTATAACGTTATGCCATATGACGTTATACCATATAACGTAATACGATATTACGTTATACCATATGACGATATACCACATAACGTAATACGTTATAACGTTATACCATATAACGTAATACGTTATAACGTTATACCATGTAACGTAATACTTTATAACGTTACACCATATAACGTAATTCGTTATAACGTTATACCACATAACGTAATACGTTATAACGTTATACCATATAACGTAATACGTTATAACGTTATACCATATAATGTAATACGTTATAACGTTATAGCATATAACGTAATACGCTATAACGTTATACCATATAACGTAGTACGTTATAACGATATACCATATGACGTTATACCATATAACGTAATACGTTATAACGTTATACCATATAACGTAATACTTTATAACCTTACACCATATAACGTAATACGTTATAACGTTATACCATATAACGTAATTCGTTATAACGTTATACCACATAACGTAATACGTTATAACGTTATACCATATAACGTAATACGTTATTACGTTATACCATATGACGTTATACCACATAACGTAATACGTTATAACGTTATACCATATGACGTTATGCCATATAACGTAATACGTTATAACGTTATGCCATATGACGTTATACCATATAACGTAATACGATATTACGTTATACCATATGACGATATACCACATAACGTAATACGTTATAACGTTATACCATATAACGTAATACGTTATAACGTTATACCATGTAACGTAATACTTTATAACGTTACACCATATAACGTAATTCGTTATAACGTTATACCACATAACGTAATACGTTATAACGTTATACCATATAACGTAATACGTTATAACGTTATACCATATAATGTAATACGTTATAACGTTATACCATATAACGTAATACGTTATAACGTTATACCATATAACGTAATACGTTATAACGTTATACCATGAGACGTTATACCATATAACTTAATACGTTATTACGTTATACCATATAACGTAATACGTTATAACGTTATACCATATGACGTTATACCATATAACGTAATACGTTATTACGTTATACCATATGACGTTATACCATATAACGTAATACGTTATTACGTTATACCATATAACGTAATACGTTATAACGTAATACCATATGACGTTATACCATATAACGTAATACGTTATTACGTTATACCATATGACGATATACCACATAACGTAATAAGTTATAAAGCTATACCATATAACGTAATACGTTATAACGTTATACCATATAACGTAATACGTTATGACGTTATTCCATATAACGTAATACGTTATAACGTTATACCATATGACGTTATACCATATAACGTAATACGCTATAACGTTATACCATATAACGTAATACGTTATAACGTTATACCATATGACGTTATACCATATAACGTAATACGCTATAGCGTTATACCATATGACGTTATACCATATAACGTAATATGTTATAACGTTATACCATATAACGTAACACGTTGTAACGTTATACCATATAACGTAATACTTTATAACGTTATACCATATAACGTAATACGTTATAACGTTATACCATATAACGTAATACGTTATTACGTTATACCATATGACGATATACCACATAACGTAATACGTTACAACGTTATACCATATAACGTAATACGTTAGTACGTTATACCATATGACGATATACCATATAACGTAATACGTTATAACGTTATACCATATAACGTAATACGTTATAACGTTATACCATATAACGTAGTACGTTATAACGATATACCATATGACGTTATACCATATAACGTAATACGTTATTACGTTATACCATATGACGATATACCATATAACGTAATACGTTATAACGTTATACCATATAACGTAATACATTATAACGTTATACCATATAACGTAATACGTTATAACGTTATACCATATAACGTAATACGTTATAACGTTATACCATATAACGTAATACGTTATAACGTTATACCATGTAACGTAATACTTTATAACGTTACACCATATAACGTAATTCGTTATAACGTTATACCACATAACGTAATACGTTATAACGTTATACCATATAACGTAATACGTTATAACGTTATACCATATAATGTAATACGTTATAACGTTATACCATATAACGTAATACGTTATAACGTTATACCATATAACGTAATACGTTATAACGTTATACCATAAGACGTTATACCATATAACTTAATACGTTATTACGTTATACCATATAACGTAATACGTTATAACGTTATACCATATGACGTTATACCATATAACGTAATACGTTATTACGTTATACCATATGACGTTATACCATATAACGTAATACGTTATTACGTTATACCATATAACGTAATACGTTATAACGTAATACCATATGACGTTATACCATATAACGTAATACGTTATTACGTTATACCATATGACGATATACCACATAACGTAATAAGTTATAACGCTATACCATATAACGTAATACGTTATAACGTTATACCATATAACGTAATACGTTATGACGTTATTCCATATAACGTAATACGTTATAACGTTATACCATATGACGTTATACCATATAACGTAATACGCTATAACGTTATACCATATAACGTAATACGTTATAACGTTATACCATATGACGTTATACCATATAACGTAATACGCTATAGCGTTATACCATATGACGTTATACCATATAACGTAACACGTTGTAACGTTATACCATATAACGTAATACTTTATAACGTTATACCATATAACGTAATACGTTATAACGTTATACCATATAACGTAATACGTTATTACGTTATACCATATGACGATATACCACATAACGTAATACGTTACAACGTTATACCATATAACGTAATACGCTATAGCGTTATACCATATGACGTTATACCATATAACGTAATATGTTATAACGTTATACCATATAACGTAACACGTTGTAACGTTATACCATATAACGTAATACGTTATAACGTTATACCATATAACGTAATACGTTATAACGTTATACCATGAGACGTTATACCATATAACTTAATACGTTATAACGTTATACCATGTAACGTAATACTTTATAACGTTACACCATATAACGTAATTCGTTATAACGTTATACCACATAACGTAATACGTTATAACGTTATACCATATAACGTAATACGTTATAACGTTATACCATATAATGTAATACGTTATAACGTTATACCATATAACGTAATACGTTATAACGTTATACCATATAACGTAATACGTTATAACGTTATACCATGAGACGTTATACCATATAACTTAATACGTTATTACGTTATACCATATAACGTAATACGTTATAACGTTATACCATATGACGTTATACCATATAACGTAATACGTTATTACGTTATACCATATGACGTTATACCATATAACGTAATACGTTATTACGTTATACCATATAACGTAATACGTTATAACGTAATACCATATGACGTTATACCATATAACGTAATACGTTATTACGTTATACCATATGACGATATACCACATAACGTAATAAGTTATAAAGCTATACCATATAACGTAATACGTTATAACGTTATACCATATAACGTAATACGTTATGACGTTATTCCATATAACGTAATACGTTATAACGTTATACCATATGACGTTATACCATATAACGTAATACGCTATAACGTTATACCATATAACGTAATACGTTATAACGTTATACCATATGACGTTATACCATATAACGTAATACGCTATAGCGTTATACCATATGACGTTATACCATATAACGTAATATGTTATAACGTTATACCATATAACGTAACACGTTGTAACGTTATACCATATAACGTAATACTTTATAACGTTATACCATATAACGTAATACGTTATAACGTTATACCATATAACGTAATACGTTATTACGTTATACCATATGACGATATACCACATAACGTAATACGTTACAACGTTATACCATATAACGTAATACGTTAGTACGTTATACCATATGACGATATACCATATAACGTAATACGTTATAACGTTATACCATATAACGTAATACGTTATAACGTTATACCATATAACGTAGTACGTTATAACGATATACCATATGACGTTATACCATATAACGTAATACGTTATTACGTTATACCATATGACGATATACCATATAACGTAATACGTTATAACGTTATACCATATAACGTAATACGTTATAACGTTATACCATATAACGTAATACGTTATAACGTTATACCATATAACGTAATACGTTATAACGTTATACCATATAACGTAATACGTTATAACGTTATACCATGTAACGTAATACTTTATAACGTTACACCATATAACGTAATTCGTTATAACGTTATACCACATAACGTAATACGTTATAACGTTATACCATATAACGTAATACGTTATAACGTTATACCATATAATGTAATACGTTATAACGTTATACCATATAACGTAATACGTTATAACGTTATACCATATAACGTAATACGTTATAACGTTATACCATAAGACGTTATACCATATAACTTAATACGTTATTACGTTATACCATATAACGTAATACGTTATAACGTTATACCATATGACGTTATACCATATAACGTAATACGTTATTACGTTATACCATATGACGTTATACCATATAACGTAATACGTTATTACGTTATACCATATAACGTAATACGTTATAACGTAATACCATATGACGTTATACCATATAACGTAATACGTTATTACGTTATACCATATGACGATATACCACATAACGTAATAAGTTATAACGCTATACCATATAACGTAATACGTTATAACGTTATACCATATAACGTAATACGTTATGACGTTATTCCATATAACGTAATACTTTATAACGTTATACCATATAACGTAATACCTTATAACGTTATACCATATAACGTAATACGTTATTACGTTATACCATATGACGATATACCACATAACGTAATACGTTACAACGTTATACCATATAACGTAATACGTTAGTACGTTATACCATATGACGATATACCATATAACGTAATACGTTATAACGTTATACCATATAACGTAATACGTTATAACGTTATACCATATAACGTAGTACGTTATAACGATATACCATATGACGTTATACCATATAACGTAATACGTTATTACGTTATACCATATGACGATATACCATATAACGTAATACGTTATAACGTTATACCATATAACGTAATACGTTATAACGTTATACCATATAACGTAATACGTTATAACGTTATACCATATAACGTAATTCGTTATAACGTTATACCATATAATGTAATACGTTATAACGTTATACCATATAACGTAATACTTTATAACGTTACACCATATAACGTAATACGTTATAACGTTATACCATATGACGTTATACCATATAACGTAATACGTTATTACGTTATACCATATAACGTAATAAGTTATAACGTTATACCATATGACGTTATACCATATAACGTAATACGTTATTACGTTATACCATATAACGTAATACGTTATAACGTTATACCATATGACGTTATACCATATAACGTAATACGTTATTACGTTATACCATATGACGATATACCACATAACGTAATAAGTTATAACGCTATACCATATAACGTAATACGTTATAACGTTATACCATATAACGTAATACGTTATGACGTTATACCATATAACGTAATACGTTATAACGTTATACCATATGACGTTATACCGTATAACGTAATACGCTATAACGTTATACCATATAACGTAATACGTTATAACGTTATACCATATGACGTTATACCATATAACGTAATACGCTATAGCGTTATACCATATGACGTTATACCATATAACGTAATATGTTATAACGTTATACCATATAACGTAACACGTTGTAACGTTATACCATATAACGTAATACTTTATAACGTTATACCATATAACGTATTACGTTATAACGTTATACCATATAACGTAATACGTTATTACGTTATACCATATGACGATATACCACATAACGTAATACGTTACAACGTTATACCATATAACGTAATACGTTATTACGTTATACCATATGACGATATACCATATAACGTAATACGTTATAACGTTATACCATGTAACGTAATACGTTATAACGTTATACCATATAACGTAGTACGTTATAACGATATACCATATGACGTTATACCATATAACGTAATACGTTATAACGTTATACCATATGATGTTATACCATATAACGTAATACGTTATAACGTTATACCATATAACGCATGACGTTATAACGTTATACCATTTAACGTAATACGTTATAACGTTATACCATATAACGTAATACGTTATTACGTTATACCATATGACGATATACCATATAACGTAATACGTTATAACGTTATACCATATAACGTAATACGTTATAACGTTATACCATATAACGTAGTACGTTATAACGATATACCATATGACGTTATACCATATAACGTAATACGTTATAACGTTATACCATATGATGTTATACCATATAACGTAATACGTTATAACGTTATACCATATAACGCATGACGTTATAACGTTATACCATATAACGTAATACGTTATAACGTTATACCATATGACGTTATACCATATAACGTAATACGTTATAACGTTATACCATATAACGTAATACGTTATAACGTTATACCATATGACGTTATACCATATAACGTAATACGCTATAGCGTTATACCATATGACGTTATACCATATAACGTAATACGTTATAACGTTATACCATATAACGTAACACGTTGTAACGTTATACCATATAACGTAATACGTTATAACATTATACCATATAACGTAATACGTTATAACGTTATACCATATGATGTTATACCATATAACGTAATACGTTATAACGTTATACCATATAACGCATGACGTTATAACGTTATACCATATTGCGTAATACGTTATAACGTTATACCATATAACGTAATACGTTATAACGTTATACCATATAACGTAATACGTTATAACGTTATACCATATAACGTAATACGTTATAACGTTATACCATAAGACGTTATACCATATAACTTAATACGTTATAACGTTATACCGTATGACGTTATACCATATAACGTAATACGTTATAACGTTATACCATATAACGTAACACGTTGTAACGTTATACCATATAACGTAATACTTTATAACGTTACACCATATAACGTAATACGTTATAACGTTACACCATATAACGTAATACGTTATAACGTTATACCATATGACGTTATACCATATAACGTAGTACGTTATTACGTTATACCATATAACGTAATACGTTATAACGTTATACCATATGACGTTATACCATATAACGTAATACGTTATTACGTTATACCATATGACGATATACCACATAACGTAATAAGTTATAACGCTATACCATATAACGTAATACGTTATAACGTTATACCATATAACGTAATACGTTATGACGTTATACCATATAACGTAATACGTTATAACGTTATACCATATGACGTTATACCGTATAACGTAATACGCTATAACGTTATACCATATAACGTAATACGTTATAACGTTATACCATATGACGTTATACCATATAACGTAATACGCTATAGCGTTATACCATATGACGTTATACCATATAACGTAATATGTTATAACGTTATACCATATAACGTAACACGTTGTAACGTTATACCATATAACGTAATACTTTATAACGTTATACCATATAACGTAATACGTTATAACGTTATACCATATAACGTAATACGTTATTACGTTATACCATATGACGATATACCACATAACGTAATACGTTACAACGTTATACCATATAACGTAATACGTTATTACGTTATACCATATGACGATATACCATATAACGTAATACGTTATAACGTTATACCATATAACGTAATACGTTATAACGTTATACCATATAACGTAGTACGTTATAACGATATACCATATGACGTTATACCATATAACGTAATACGTTATAACGTTATACCATATGATGTTATACCATATAACGTAATACGTTATAACGTTATACCATATAACGCATGACGTTATAACGTTATACCATTTAACGTAATACGTTATAACGTTATACCATATAACGTAATACGTTATTACGTTATACCATATGACGATATACCATATAACGTAATACGTTATAACGTTATACCATATAACGTAATACGTTATAACGTTATACCATATAACGTAGTACGTTATAACGATATACCATATGACGTTATACCATATAACGTAATACGTTATAACGTTATACCATATGATGTTATACCATATAACGTAATACGTTATAACGTTATACCATATAACGCATGACGTTATAACGTTATACCATATAACGTAATACGTTATAACGTTATACCATATGACGTTATACCATATAACGTAATACGTTATAACGTTATACCATATAACGTAATACGTTATAACGTTATACCATATGACGTTATACCATATAACGTAATACGCTATAGCGTTATACCATATGACGTTATACCATATAACGTAATACGTTATAACGTTATACCATATAACGTAACACGTTGTAACGTTATACCATATAACGTAATACGTTATAACATTATACCATATAACGTAATACGTTATAACGTTATACCATATGATGTTATACCATATAACGTAATACGTTATAACGTTATACCATATAACGCATGACGTTATAACGTTATACCATATTGCGTAATACGTTATAACGTTATACCATATAACGTAATACGTTATAACGTTATACCATATAACGTAATACGTTATAACGTTATACCATATAACGTAATACGTTATAACGTTATACCATAAGACGTTATACCATATAACTTAATACGTTATAACGTTATACCGTATGACGTTATACCATATAACGTAATACGTTATAACGTTATACCATATAACGTAACACGTTGTAACGTTATACCATATAACGTAATACTTTATAACGTTACACCATATAACGTAATACGTTATAACGTTACACCATATAACGTAATACGTTATAACGTTATACCATATGACGTTATACCATATAACGTAGTACGTTATAACGATATACCATATGACGTTATACCATATAACGTAATACGTTATAACGTTATACCATATAACGTAATACGTTATTACGTTATACCATACGACGTTATACCACATAACGTAATACGTTATAACATTATACCATATGACGTTATACCATATAACGTAATACGTTATATCGTTATACCATATGACGTTATACCATATAACGTAATACGTTATTACGTTATACCATATGACGATATACTACATAACGTAATACGTTACAACGTTATACCATATAACGTAATACGTTATTACGTTATACCATATGACGATATACCATATAACGTAATACGTTATAACGTTATACCAGATAACGTAATACGTTATAACGTTATACCATATAACGTAATACGTTATAACGTTATACCATATAACGTAATACGTTATAACGTTATACCATATAACGTAATACGTTATAACGTTATACCATATAACGTAATACTTTATAACGTTACACCATATAACGTAATACGTTATAACGTTATACCATATGACGTTATACCATATGACGTTATACCATATAACGTAATACGTTATTACGTTATACCATATGACGATATACCACATAACGTAATACGTTATAACGTTATACCATATAACGTAATACGTTATAACGTTATACCATATAACGTAATACGTTTTAACGTTATACCATATAACGTAATACGTTATAACGTTATACCATATGACGTTATACCATATAACGTAATACGTTATAACGTTATACCATATAACGTAATACGTTATAACGTTATACCATATGACGTTATACCATATAACGTAATACGTTATTACGTTATACCATATAACGTAATAAGTTATAACGTTATACCATATGACGTTATACCATATAACGTAATACGTTATTACGTTATACCATATAACGTAATACGTTATAACGTTATACCATATGACGTTATACCATATAACGTAATACGTTATTACGTTATACCATATGACGATATACCACATAACGTAATAAGTTATAACGCTATACCATATAACGTAATACGTTATAACGTTATACCATATAACGTAATACGTTATGACGTTATACCATATAACGTAATACGTTATAACGTTATACCATATGACGTTATACCGTATAACGTAATACGCTATAACGTTATACCATATAACGTAATACGTTATAACGTTATACCATATGACGTTATACCATATAACGTAATACGCTATAGCGTTATACCATATGACGTTATACCATATAACGTAATATGTTATAACGTTATACCATATAACGTAACACGTTGTAACGTTATACCATATAACGTAATACTTTATAACGTTATACCATATAACGTAATACGTTATAACGTTATACCATATAACGTAATACGTTATTACGTTATACCATATGACGATATACCACATAACGTAATACGTTACAACGTTATACCATATAACGTAATACGTTATTACGTTATACCATATGACGATATACCATATAACGTAATACGTTATAACGTTATACCATGTAACGTAATACGTTATAACGTTATACCATATAACGTAGTACGTTATAACGATATACCATATGACGTTATACCATATAACGTAATACGTTATAACGTTATACCATATGATGTTATACCATATAACGTAATACGTTATAACGTTATACCATATAACGCATGACGTTATAACGTTATACCATTTAACGTAATACGTTATAACGTTATACCATATAACGTAATACGTTATTACGTTATACCATATGACGATATACCATATAACGTAATACGTTATAACGTTATACCATATAACGTAATACGTTATAACGTTATACCATATAACGTAGTACGTTATAACGATATACCATATGACGTTATACCATATAACGTAATACGTTATAACGTTATACCATATGATGTTATACCATATAACGTAATACGTTATAACGTTATACCATATAACGCATGACGTTATAACGTTATACCATATAACGTAATACGTTATAACGTTATACCATATGACGTTATACCATATAACGTAATACGTTATAACGTTATACCATATAACGTAATACGTTATAACGTTATACCATATGACGTTATACCATATAACGTAATACGCTATAGCGTTATACCATATGACGTTATACCATATAACGTAATACGTTATAACGTTATACCATATAACGTAACACGTTGTAACGTTATACCATATAACGTAATACGTTATAACATTATACCATATAACGTAATACGTTATAACGTTATACCATATGATGTTATACCATATAACGTAATACGTTATAACGTTATACCATATAACGCATGACGTTATAACGTTATACCATATTGCGTAATACGTTATAACGTTATACCATATAACGTAATACGTTATAACGTTATACCATATAACGTAATACGTTATAACGTTATACCATATAACGTAATACGTTATAACGTTATACCATAAGACGTTATACCATATAACTTAATACGTTATAACGTTATACCGTATGACGTTATACCATATAACGTAATACGTTATAACGTTATACCATATAACGTAACACGTTGTAACGTTATACCATATAACGTAATACTTTATAACGTTACACCATATAACGTAATACGTTATAACGTTACACCATATAACGTAATACGTTATAACGTTATACCATATGACGTTATACCATATAACGTAGTACGTTATTACGTTATACCATATAACGTAATACGTTATAACGTTATACCATATGACGTTATACCATATAACGTAATACGTTATTACGTTATACCATATGACGATATACCACATAACGTAATAAGTTATAACGCTATACCATATAACGTAATACGTTATAACGTTATACCATATAACGTAATACGTTATGACGTTATACCATATAACGTAATACGTTATAACGTTATACCATATGACGTTATACCGTATAACGTAATACGCTATAACGTTATACCATATAACGTAATACGTTATAACGTTATACCATATGACGTTATACCATATAACGTAATACGCTATAGCGTTATACCATATGACGTTATACCATATAGCGTAATATGTTATAACGTTATACCATATAACGTAACACGTTGTAACGTTATACCATATAACGTAATACTTTATAACGTTATACCATATAACGAAATACGTTATAACGTTATACCATATAACGTAATACGTTATTACGTTATACCATATGACGATATACCACATAACGTAATACGTTACAACGTTATACCATATAACGTAATACGTTATTACGTTATACCATATGACGATATACCATATAACGTAATACGTTATAACGTTATACCATATAACGTAATACGTTATAACGTTATACCATATAACGTAGTACGTTATAACGATATACCATATGACGTTATACCATATAACGTAATACGTTATAACGTTATACCATATGATGTTATACCATATAACGTAATACGTTATAACGTTATACCATATAACGCATGACGTTATAACGTTATACCATTTAACGTAATACGTTATAACGTTATACCATATAACGTAATACGTTATTACGTTATACCATATGACGATATACCATATAACGTAATACGTTATAACGTTATACCATATAACGTAATACGTTATAACGTTATACCATATAACGTAGTACGTTATAACGATATACCATATGACGTTATACCATATAACGTAATACGTTATAACGTTATACCATATGATGTTATACCATATAACGTAATACGTTATAACGTTATACCATATAACGCATGACGTTATAACGTTATACCATATAACGTAATACGTTATAACGTTATACCATATGACGTTATACCATATAACGTAATACGTTATAACGTTATACCATATAACGTAATACGTTATAACGTTATACCATATGACGTTATACCATATAACGTAATACGCTATAGCGTTATACCATATGACGTTATACCATATAACGTAATACGTTATAACGTTATACCATATAACGTAACACGTTGTAACGTTATACCATATAACGTAATACGTTATAACATTATACCATATAACGTAATACGTTATAACGTTATACCATATGATGTTATACCATATAACGTAATACGTTATAACGTTATACCATATAACGCATGACGTTATAACGTTATACCATATTGCGTAATACGTTATAACGTTATACCATATAACGTAATACGTTATAACGTTATACCATATAACGTAATACGTTATAACGTTATACCATATAACGTAATACGTTATAACGTTATACCATAAGACGTTATACCATATAACTTAATACGTTATAACGTTATACCGTATGACGTTATACCATATAACGTAATACGTTATAACGTTATACCATATAACGTAACACGTTGTAACGTTATACCATATAACGTAATACTTTATAACGTTACACCATATAACGTAATACGTTATAACGTTACACCATATAACGTAATACGTTATAACGTTATACCATATGACGTTATACCATATAACGTAGTACGTTATAACGATATACCATATGACGTTATACCATATAACGTAATACGTTATAACGTTATACCATATAACGTAATACGTTATTACGTTATACCATACGACGTTATACCACATAACGTAATACGTTATAACATTATACCATATGACGTTATACCATATAACGTAATACGTTATATCGTTATACCATATGACGTTATACCATATAACGTAATACGTTATTACGTTATACCATATGACGATATACTACATAACGTAATACGTTACAACGTTATACCATATAACGTAATACGTTATTACGTTATACCATATGACGATATACCATATAACGTAATACGTTATAACGTTATACCAGATAACGTAATACGTTATAACGTTATACCATATAACGTAATACGTTATAACGTTATACCATATAACGTAATACGTTATAACGTTATACCATATAACGTAATACGTTATAACGTTATACCATATAACGTAATACTTTATAACGTTACACCATATAACGTAATACGTTATAACGTTATACCATATGACGTTATACCATATGACGTTATACCATATAACGTAATACGTTATTACGTTATACCATATGACGATATACCACATAACGTAATACGTTATAACGTTATACCATATAACGTAATACGTTATAACGTTATACCATATAACGTAATACGTTTTAACGTTATACCATATAACGTAATACGTTATAACGTTATACCATATGACGTTATACCATATAACGTAATACGTTATAACGTTATACCATATAACGTAATACGTTATAACGTTATACCATATGACGTTATACCATATAACGTAATACGTTATAGCGTTATACCATATGACGTTATACCATATAACGTAATACGTTATAACGTTATACCATATAACGTAACACGTTGTAACGTTATACCATATAACGTAATACTTTATAACGTTACACCATATAACGTAATACGTTATAACGTTATACTATATAACGTAATACGTTATAACGTTATACCATATGACGTTATACCATATAACGTAATACGTTATTACGTTATACCATATGACGATATACCACATAACGTAATACGTTATAACGTTATACCATATAACGTAATACGTTATAACGTTATACCATATAACGTAATACGTTATAACGTTATACCATATAACGTAATACGTTATAACGTTATACCATATGACGTTATACCATATAACGTAATACGTTATAGCGTTATACCATATGACGTTATACCATATAACGTAATATGTTATAACGTTATACCATATAACGTAATACGTTATAACGTTACACCATATAACGTAATACGTTATTACGTTGTACCATATGACGATATACCACATAACGTAATACGTTACAACGTTATACCACATAACGTAATACGTTATTACGCTATACCATATGACGATATACCACATAACGTAATACGTTATAACGTTATACCATATAACGTAATAAGTTATAACGTTATACCATATAACGTAATACTTTATAACGTTACACCATATAACGTAATGCGTTATAACGTTATACCATAAGACGTTATACCATATAACTTAATACGTTATTACGTTATACCATATAACGTAATACGTTATAACGTTATACCATCTGACGTTATACCATATAACGTAATACGTTATTACGTTATACCATATGACGATATACCATATAACGTAATACGTTATAACGTTATACCATATAACGTAATACGTTATAACGTTATACCATATAACGTAGTACGTTATAACGATATACCATATGACGTTATACCATATAACGTAATACGTTATAACGTTATACCATATGATGTTATACCATATAACGTAATACGTTATAACGTTATACCATATAACGCATGACGTTATAACGTTATACCATTTAACGTAATACGTTATAACGTTATACCATATAACGTAATACGTTATTACGTTATACCATATGACGATATACCATATAACGTAATACGTTATAACGTTATACCATATAACGTAATACGTTATAACGTTATACCATATAACGTAGTACGTTATAACGATATACCATATGACGTTATACCATATAACGTAATACGTTATAACGTTATACCATATGATGTTATACCATATAACGTAATACGTTATAACGTTATACCATATAACGCATGACGTTATAACGTTATACCATATAACGTAATACGTTATAACGTTATACCATATGACGTTATACCATATAACGTAATACGTTATAACGTTATACCATATAACGTAATACGTTATAACGTTATACCATATGACGTTATACCATATAACGTAATACGCTATAGCGTTATACCATATGACGTTATACCATATAACGTAATACGTTATAACGTTATACCATATAACGTAACACGTTGTAACGTTATACCATATAACGTAATACGTTATAACATTATACCATATAACGTAATACGTTATAACGTTATACCATATGATGTTATACCATATAACGTAATACGTTATAACGTTATACCATATAACGCATGACGTTATAACGTTATACCATATTGCGTAATACGTTATAACGTTATACCATATAACGTAATACGTTATAACGTTATACCATATAACGTAATACGTTATAACGTTATACCATATAACGTAATACGTTATAACGTTATACCATAAGACGTTATACCATATAACTTAATACGTTATAACGTTATACCGTATGACGTTATACCATATAACGTAATACGTTATAACGTTATACCATATAACGTAACACGTTGTAACGTTATACCATATAACGTAATACTTTATAACGTTACACCATATAACGTAATACGTTATAACGTTACACCATATAACGTAATACGTTATAACGTTATACCATATGACGTTATACCATATAACGTAGTACGTTATAACGATATACCATATGACGTTATACCATATAACGTAATACGTTATAACGTTATACCATATAACGTAATACGTTATTACGTTATACCATACGACGTTATACCACATAACGTAATACGTTATAACATTATACCATATGACGTTATACCATATAACGTAATACGTTATATCGTTATACCATATGACGTTATACCATATAACGTAATACGTTATTACGTTATACCATATGACGATATACTACATAACGTAATACGTTACAACGTTATACCATATAACGTAATACGTTATTACGTTATACCATATGACGATATACCATATAACGTAATACGTTATAACGTTATACCAGATAACGTAATACGTTATAACGTTATACCATATAACGTAATACGTTATAACGTTATACCATATAACGTAATACGTTATAACGTTATACCATATAACGTAATACGTTATAACGTTATACCATATAACGTAATACTTTATAACGTTACACCATATAACGTAATACGTTATAACGTTATACCATATGACGTTATACCATATGACGTTATACCATATAACGTAATACGTTATTACGTTATACCATATGACGATATACCACATAACGTAATACGTTATAACGTTATACCATATAACGTAATACGTTATAACGTTATACCATATAACGTAATACGTTTTAACGTTATACCATATAACGTAATACGTTATAACGTTATACCATATGACGTTATACCATATAACGTAATACGTTATAACGTTATACCATATAACGTAATACGTTATAACGTTATACCATATGACGTTATACCATATAACGTAATACGTTATAGCGTTATACCATATGACGTTATACCATATAACGTAATACGTTATAATGTTATACCATATGACGATATACCACATAACGTAACACGTTGTAACGTTATACCATATAACGTAATACTTTATAACGTTACACCATATAACGTAATACGTTATAACGTTATACTATATAACGTAATACGTTATAACGTTATACCATATGACGTTATACCATATAACGTAATACGTTATTACGTTATACCATATGACGATATACCACATAACGTAATACGTTATAACGTTATACCATATAACGTAATACGTTATAACGTTATACCATATAACGTAATACGTTATAACGTTATACCATATAACGTAATACGTTATAACGTTATACCATATGACGTTATACCATATAACGTAATACGTTATAGCGTTATACCATATGACGTTATACCATATAACGTAATATGTTATAACGTTATACCATATAACGTAATACGTTATAACGTTACACCATATAACGTAATACGTTATTACGTTGTACCATATGACGATATACCACATAACGTAATACGTTACAACGTTATACCACATAACGTAATACGTTATTACGCTATACCATATGACGATATACCACATAACGTAATACGTTATAACGTTATACCATATAACGTAATAAGTTATAACGTTATACCATATAACGTAATACTTTATAACGTTACACCATATAACGTAATGCGTTATAACGTTATACCATAAGACGTTATACCATATAACTTAATACGTTATTACGTTATACCATATAACGTAATACGTTATAACGTTATACCATCTGACGTTATACCATATAACGTAGTACGTTATAACGTTATGTCATATAACGTAATACGTTATAACGTTATACAATATGACGTTATACCACATAACGTAATACGTTATAACATTATACCATATGACGTTATACCATATAACGTAATACGTTATATCGTTATACCATATGACGTTATACCATATAACGTAATACGTTATTACGTTATACCATATGACGATATACTACATAACGTAATACGTTACAACGTTATACCATATAACGTAATACGTTATTACGTTATACCATATGACGATATACCATATAACGTAATACGTTATAACGTTATACCAGATAACGTAATACGTTATAACGTTATACCATATAACGTAATACGTTATAACGTTATACCATATAACGTAATACGTTATAACGTTATACCATATAACGTAATACGTTATAACGTTATACCATATAACGTAATACTTTATAACGTTACACCATATAACGTAATACGTTATAACGTTATACCATATGACGTTATACCATATGACGTTATACCATATAACGTAATACGTTATTACGTTATACCATATGACGATATACCACATAACGTAATACGTTATAACGTTATACCATATAACGTAATACGTTATAACGTTATACCATATAACGTAATACGTTTTAACGTTATACCATATAACGTAATACGTTATAACGTTATACCATATGACGTTATACCATATAACGTAATACGTTATAACGTTATACCATATAACGTAATACGTTATAACGTTATACCATATGACGTTATACCATATAACGTAATACGTTATAGCGTTATACCATATGACGTTATACCATATAACGTAATACGTTATAACGTTATACCATATAACGTAACACGTTGTAACGTTATACCATATAACGTAATACTTTATAACGTTACACCATATAACGTAATACGTTATAACGTTATACTATATAACGTAATACGTTATAACGTTATACCATATGACGTTATACCATATAACGTAATACGTTATTACGTTATACCATATGACGATATACCACATAACGTAATACGTTATAACGTTATACCATATAACGTAATACGTTATAACGTTATACCATATAACGTAATACGTTATAACGTTATACCATATAACGTAATACGTTATAACGTTATACCATATAACGTAATACGTTATAACGTTATACCATATGATGTTATACCATATAACGTAATACGTTATAACGTTATACCATATAACGCATGACGTTATAACGTTATACCATATTGCGTAATACGTTATAACGTTATACCATATAACGTAATACGTTATAACGTTATACCATATAACGTAATACGTTATAACGTTATACCATATAACGTAATACGTTATAACGTTATACCATAAGACGTTATACCATATAACTTAATACGTTATAACGTTATACCGTATGACGTTATACCATATAACGTAATACGTTATAACGTTATACCATATAACGTAACACGTTGTAACGTTATACCATATAACGTAATACTTTATAACGTTACACCATATAACGTAATACGTTATAACGTTACACCATATAACGTAATACGTTATAACGTTATACCATATGACGTTATACCATATAACGTAGTACGTTATAACGATATACCATATGACGTTATACCATATAACGTAATACGTTATAACGTTATACCATATAACGTAATACGTTATTACGTTATACCATACGACGTTATACCACATAACGTAATACGTTATAACATTATACCATATGACGTTATACCATATAACGTAATACGTTATATCGTTATACCATATGACGTTATACCATATAACGTAATACGTTATTACGTTATACCATATGACGATATACTACATAACGTAATACGTTACAACGTTATACCATATAACGTAATACGTTATTACGTTATACCATATGACGATATACCATATAACGTAATACGTTATAACGTTATACCAGATAACGTAATACGTTATAACGTTATACCATATAACGTAATACGTTATAACGTTATACCATATAACGTAATACGTTATAACGTTATACCATATAACGTAATACGTTATAACGTTATACCATATAACGTAATACTTTATAACGTTACACCATATAACGTAATACGTTATAACGTTATACCATATGACGTTATACCATATGACGTTATACCATATAACGTAATACGTTATTACGTTATACCATATGACGATATACCACATAACGTAATACGTTATAACGTTATACCATATAACGTAATACGTTATAACGTTATACCATATAACGTAATACGTTTTAACGTTATACCATATAACGTAATACGTTATAACGTTATACCATATGACGTTATACCATATAACGTAATACGTTATAACGTTATACCATATAACGTAATACGTTATAACGTTATACCATATGACGTTATACCATATAACGTAATACGTTATAGCGTTATACCATATGACGTTATACCATATAACGTAATACGTTATAATGTTATACCATATGACGATATACCACATAACGTAACACGTTGTAACGTTATACCATATAACGTAATACTTTATAACGTTACACCATATAACGTAATACGTTATAACGTTATACTATATAACGTAATACGTTATAACGTTATACCATATGACGTTATACCATATAACGTAATACGTTATTACGTTATACCATATGACGATATACCACATAACGTAATACGTTATAACGTTATACCATATAACGTAATACGTTATAACGTTATACCATATAACGTAATACGTTATAACGTTATACCATATAACGTAATACGTTATAACGTTATACCATATGACGTTATACCATATAACGTAATACGTTATAGCGTTATACCATATGACGTTATACCATATAACGTAATATGTTATAACGTTATACCATATAACGTAATACGTTATAACGTTACACCATATAACGTAATACGTTATTACGTTGTACCATATGACGATATACCACATAACGTAATACGTTACAACGTTATACCACATAACGTAATACGTTATTACGCTATACCATATGACGATATACCACATAACGTAATACGTTATAACGTTATACCATATAACGTAATAAGTTATAACGTTATACCATATAACGTAATACTTTATAACGTTACACCATATAACGTAATGCGTTATAACGTTATACCATAAGACGTTATACCATATAACTTAATACGTTATTACGTTATACCATATAACGTAATACGTTATAACGTTATACCATCTGACGTTATACCATATAACGTAGTACGTTATAACGTTATGTCATATAACGTAATACGTTATAACGTTATACAATATGACGTTATACCACATAACGTAATACGTTATAACATTATACCATATGACGTTATACCATATAACGTAATACGTTATATCGTTATACCATATGACGTTATACCATATAACGTAATACGTTATTACGTTATACCATATGACGATATACTACATAACGTAATACGTTACAACGTTATACCATATAACGTAATACGTTATTACGTTATACCATATGACGATATACCATATAACGTAATACGTTATAACGTTATACCAGATAACGTAATACGTTATAACGTTATACCATATAACGTAATACGTTATAACGTTATACCATATAACGTAATACGTTATAACGTTATACCATATAACGTAATACGTTATAACGTTATACCATATAACGTAATACTTTATAACGTTACACCATATAACGTAATACGTTATAACGTTATACCATATGACGTTATACCATATGACGTTATACCATATAACGTAATACGTTATTACGTTATACCATATGACGATATACCACATAACGTAATACGTTATAACGTTATACCATATAACGTAATACGTTATAACGTTATACCATATAACGTAATACGTTTTAACGTTATACCATATAACGTAATACGTTATAACGTTATACCATATGACGTTATACCATATAACGTAATACGTTATAACGTTATACCATAT
The DNA here is from genome assembly GCF_024542735.1 of Bombus huntii. Lineage (NCBI taxonomy): Eukaryota > Metazoa > Arthropoda > Insecta > Hymenoptera > Apidae > Bombus > Bombus huntii. Next base: position 3,626,907 of record NC_066244.1, read on the forward strand.
AACGTAATACGTTATAACGTTATACCATATGACGTTATACCATATAACGTAATACGTTATAGCGTTATACCATATGACGTTATACCATATAACGTAATACGTTATAACGTTATACCATATAACGTAACACGTTGTAACGTTATACCATATAACGTAATACTTTATAACGTTACACCATATAACGTAATACGTTATAACGTTATACTATATAACGTAATACGTTATAACGTTATACCATATGACGTTATACCATATAACGTAATACGTTATTACGTTATACCATATGACGATATACCACATAACGTAATACGTTATAACGTTATACCATATAACGTAATACGTTATAACGTTATACCATATAACGTAATACGTTATAACGTTATACCATATAACGTAATACGTTATAACGTTATACCATATGACGTTATACCATATAACGTAATACGTTATAACGTTATACTATATAACGTAATACGTTATAACGTTATACCATATGACGTTATACCATATAACGTAATACGTTATTACGTTATACCATATGACGATATACCACATAACGTAATACGTTATAACGTTATACCATATAACGTAATACGTTATAACGTTATACCATATAACGTAACACGTTGTAACGTTATACCATATAACGTAATACTTTATAACGTTACACCATATAACGTAATACGTTATAACGTTATACTATATAACGTAATACGTTATAACGTTATACCATATGACGTTATACCATATAACGTAATACGTTATTACGTTATACCATATGACGATATACCACATAACGTAATACGTTATAACGTTATACCATATAACGTAATACGTTATAACGTTATACCATATAACGTAATACGTTATAACGTTATACCATATAACGTAATACGTTATAACGTTATACCATATGACGTTATACCATATAACGTAATACGTTATTACGTTATACCATATGACGATATACCACATAACGTAATACGTTATAACGTTATACCATATAACGTAATACGTTATAACGTTATACCATATAACGTAATACGTTATTACGTTGTACCATATGACGATATACCACATAACGTATACGTTACAACGTTATACCACATAACGTAATACGTTATTACGCTATACCATATGACGATATACCACATAACGTAATACGTTATAACGTTATACCATATAACGTAATAAGTTATAACGTTATACCATATAACGTAATACTTTATAACGTTACACCATATAACGTAATGCGTTATAACGTTATACCATATGACGTTATACCATATAACGTAATACGTTATTACGTTACACCATATAACGTAATACGTTATTACGTTATACCATATGACGATATACCACATAACGTAATACGTTATAACGTTTTACCATATAACGTAATACGTTATAACGTTATGCCATATAACGTAATACGTTATAACGTTATACCATATAACGTAATACGTTATAACGTTATACCATATAACGTAATACGTTATAACGTTATACCATATAACGTAATACGTTATAACGTTATACCATATGACGTTATACCATATAACGTAATACGTTATTACGTTATACCATATGACGATATACCACATAACGTAATACGTTATAACGTTATACCATATAACGTAATACGTTATAACGTTATACCATATAACGTAATACGTTATTACGTTGTACCATATGACGATATACCACATAACGTAATACGTTACAACGTTATACCACATAGCGTAATACGTTATTACGTTATACCATATGACGATATACCACATAACGTAATACGTTATAACGTTATACCATATAACGTAATAAGTTATAACGTTATACCATATAACGTAATACTTTATAACGTTACACCATATAACGTAATGCGTTATAACGTTATACCATAAGACGTAAAGCCATATAACTTAATACGTTATTACGTTATATCATATAACGTAATACGTTATAACGTTATACCATCTGACGTTATACCATATAACGTAGTACGTTATAACGATATACCATATAACGTAATACGTTATAACGTTATACCATATGACGTTATACCATATAACGTAATACGTTATTACGTTACACCATATAACGTAATACGTTATTACGTTATACCATATGACGATATACCACATAACGTTATACGTTATAACGTTATACCATATAACGTAATACGTTATAACGTTATACCATATAACGTAATACGTTATAACGTTTTACCATATAACGTAATACGTTATAACGTTATACCATGTAACGTAATACGTTATAACGTTATACCATATGACGTTATACCATATAACGTAAGACGTTATAACGTCATACCATATAACGTAATACGTTATTACGTTATACCATATGACGTTATACCACATAACGTAATACGTTATAACGTTATACCATATGACGTTATACCATATAACGTAATACGTTATAACGTTATAATATGACGTTATACCATATAACGTAATACTTTATTACGTTATACCATATGACGATATACCACATAACGTAATACGTTATAACCTTATACCATATAACGTAATACGTTATAACGTTATACCATATGACGTTATACCATATAACGTAATACGATATAACGTTATACCATATAACGTAATACGTTATTACGTTATACCATATGACGTTATACCACATAACGTAATACGTTATAACGTTATACCATATAACGTAATACGTTATAACGTTATACCATATAACGTAATACGTTATAACGTTATACCATATGACGTTATACCATATAACGTAATACGTTATAACGTTATACCATATGACGTTATACCATATAACGTAATACGTTATAACGTTATACCATATAACATTATACCATATAACGTAATGCGTTATAACGTTATACCATATGACGTTATACCATATAACGTAATACGCTTTAACGTTATACCATATAACGTAACACGTTATAACGTTATACCATATAACGTAATACTTTATAACGTTATAGCATATAACGTAATACGTTATAACGTTATACCATATAACGTAATACTTTATAACGTTATACCATATAACGTAATACGTTATAACGTTATACCATATAACGTAATACGTTATAACGTTATAGCATATAACGTAATACGTTATAACGTTATACCATATAACGTAATACTTTATAACGTTACACCATATAACGTAATACGTTATAACGTTATACCACATAACGTAATACGTTATAACGTTATACCATATAACGTAATACGTTATAACGTTATACCATATAACGTAATACGTTATAACGTAATACCATAAGACGTTATACCATATAACTTAATACGTTATTACGTTATACCATATAACGTAATACGTTATAACGTTATACCATATGACGTTATACCATATAACGTAATACGTTATTACGTTATACCATATGACGATATACTACATAACGTAATACGTTATAACGTTATACCAGATAACGTAATAGGTTATAACGTTATACCAGATAACGTAATACGTTATAACGTTATACCAGATAACGTAATACGTTATAACGTTATACCATATAACGTAATACGTTATAACGTTATACCATATAACGTAATACTTTATAACGTTACACCATATAACGTAATACGTTACAACGTTATACCATATGACGTTATACCATATAACGTAACACGTTATTACGTTATACCATATAACGTAATACGTTATTACGTTATACCGTATAACGTAATACGTTACAACGTTATACCATATGACGTTATACCACATAACGTAATACGTTATAACGTTATACCATATAACGTAATAAGTTATAACGTTATACCATATAACGTAATACTTTATAACGTTACACCATATAACGTAATGCGTTATAACGTTATACCATATGACGTTATACCATATAACGTAATACGTTATAACGTTATACCATATGACGTTATACCATATAACGTAATACGTTATAGCGTTATACCAGATAACGTAATACTTTATAACGTTACACCATATAACGTAATGCGTTATAACGTTATACCATATGACGTTATACCATATAACGTAACACGTTATTACGTTATACCATATAACGTAATACGTTATTACGTTATACCATATAACGTAATACGTTATAACGTTATACCATATAACGTAATACGTTATAACGTTATACCATATAACGTAATACTTTATAACGTTACACCATATAACGTAATACGTTACAACGTTATACCATATGACGTTATACCATATAACGTAACACGTTATTACGTTATACCATATAACGTAATACGTTATTATGTTATACCATATGACGATATACCATATAACGTAATACGTTATAACGTTATACCAGATAACGTAATAGGTTATAACGTTATACCAGATAACGTAATACGTTATAACGTTATACCATATAACGTAATACGTTATAACGTTATACCATATAACGTAATACTTTATAACGTTACACCATATAACGTAATACGTTACAACGTTATACCATATGACGTTATACCATATAACGTAACACGTTATTACGTTATACCATATAACGTAATACGTTATTACGTTATACCATATAACGTAATACGTTACAACGTTATACCATATGACGTTATACCATATAACGTAATACGTTATAACGTTATACCATATGACGTTATACCATATAACGTAATACGTTATAGCGTTATACCATATGACGTTATACCATATAACGTAATACGTTATAACGTTATACCATATACATTAATACGTTATAACGTTATACCATATGACGTTATACCATATAACGTAATACGTTATTACGTTATACCATATGACGATATACCACATAACGTAATACGTTATAACGTTATACCATATAACGTAATACGTTATAACGTTATACCATATAACGTAATACGTTATTACGTTGTACCATATGACGATATACCACATAACGTAATACGTTACAACGTTATACCACATAACGTAATACGTTATTACGTTATACCATATGACGATATACCACATAACGTAATACGTTATAACGTTATACCATATAACGTAATACGTTATAACGTCATACCATATAACGTTATACGTTATTACGTTATACCATATGACGTTATATCACATAACGTAATACGTTATAACGTTATACCACATGACGTTATACCATATAACGTAATACGTTATAACGTTATAATATGACGTTATACCATATAACGTAATACGTTATTACGTTATACCATATGACGATATACCACATAACGTAATACGTTATAACCTTATACCATATAACGTAATACGTTATAACGTTATACCATATGACGTTATACCATATAACGTAATACGTTATAACGTTATACCATATGACGTTATACCATATAACGTAATACGTTATAACGTTATACCATATAACGTAATACGTTATTACGTTATACCATATGACGATATACCACATAACGTAATACGTTATAACGTTATACCATATAACGTAATACGTTATAACGTTATACCATATAACGTAATACGTTATAACGTTATACCATATGACGTTATACCTCATAACGTAATACGTTATAACGTTATATCATATAACGTAATACGTTATAACGTTATACCATATGACGTTATACCATATAACGTAATACGTTATAACGTTATACCATATGACGTTATACCATATAGCGTAATACGTTATAACGTTATACCATATAACGTAACACGTTATAACGTTATACCATATAACGTAATACTTTATAACGTTATACCATATAACGTAATACTTTATTACGTTATACCATATAACGTAATACTTTATAACGTTATACCATATAACGTAATACGTTATAACGTTATACCATATAACGTAATACGTTATAACGTTATACCCTATAACGTAATACTTTATAACGTTACACCATATAACGTAATACGTTATAACGTTATACCATATGACGTTATACCATATAACGTAATACGTTATTACGTTATACCATATGACGATATACCACATAACGTAATACGTTATAACGTTATACCATATAACGTAATACGTTATAACGTTATACCATATAACGTAATACGTTTTAACGTTATACCATATAACGTAATACGTTATAACGTTATACCATATGACGTTATACCATATAACGTAATACGTTATAACGTTATACCATATAACGTAATACGTTATAACGTTATACCATATGACGTTATACCATATAACGTAATACGTTATAGCGTTATACCATATGACGTTATACCATATAACGTAATACGTTATAACGTTATACCATATAACGTAACACGTTGTAACGTTATACCATATAACGTAATACTTTATAACGTTACACCATATAACGTAATACGTTATAACGTTATACCATATGACGTAATACGTTATAACGTTATACCATATAACGTAATACGTTATAACGTTATACCATATAACGTAATACTTTATAACGTTACACCATATAACGTAATACGTTACAACGTTATACCATATGACGTAATACTTTATAACGTTATACCATATAACGTAATACGTTATAACGTTATACCATATAACGTAATACGTTATAACGTTATACCATATAACGTAATACTTTATAACGTTACACCATATAACGTAATACGTTACAACGTTATACCATATGACGTTATACCATATAACGTAATACGTTATTACGTTATACCATATGACGATATACCACATAACGTAATACGTTATAACGTTATACCATATAACGTAATACGTTATAACGTTATACCATATGACGTTATACCATATAACGTAATACGTTATTACGTTATACCATATGACGATATACCACATAACGTAATACGTTATAACGTTATACCATATAACGTAATACGTTATAACGTTATACCATATAACGTAACACGTTGTAACGTTATACCATATAACGTAATACTTTATAACGTTACACCATATAACGTAATACGTTATAACGTTATACTATATAACGTAATACGTTATAACGTTATACCATATGACGTTATACCATATAACGTAATACGTTATTACGTTATACCATATGACGATATACCACATAACGTAATACGTTATAACGTTATACCATATAACGTAATACGTTATAACGTTATACCATATAACGTAATACGTTATAACGTTATACCATATAACGTAATACGTTATAACGTTATACCATATGACGTTATACCATATAACGTAATACGTTATTACGTTATACCATATGACGATATACCACATAACGTAATACGTTATAACGTTATACCATATAACGTAATACGTTATAACGTTATACCATATAACGTAATACGTTATTACGTTGTACCATATGACGATATACCACATAACGTATACGTTACAACGTTATACCACATAACGTAATACGTTATTACGCTATACCATATGACGATATACCACATAACGTAATACGTTATAACGTTATACCATATAACGTAATAAGTTATAACGTTATACCATATAACGTAATACTTTATAACGTTACACCATATAACGTAATGCGTTATAACGTTATACCATATGACGTTATACCATATAACATAATACGTTATTACGTTACACCATATAACGTAATACGTTATTACGTTATACCATATGACGATATACCACATAACGTAATACGTTATAACGTTTTACCATATAACGTAATACGTTATAACGTTATGCCATATAACGTAATACGTTATAACGTTATACCATATAACGTAATACGTTATAACGTTATACCATATAACGTAATACGTTATAACGTTATACCATATAACGTAATACGTTATAACGTTATACCATATGACGTTATACCATATAACGTAATACGTTATTACGTTATACCATATGACGATATACCACATAACGTAATACGTTATAACGTTATACCATATAACGTAATACGTTATAACGTTATACCATATAACGTAATACGTTATTACGTTGTACCATATGACGATATACCACATAACGTAATACGTTACAACGTTATACCACATAACGTAATACGTTATTACGTTATACCATATGACGATATACCACATAACGTAATACGTTATAACGTTATACCATATAACGTAATACGTTATAACGTTATACCATATACATTAATACGTTATAACGTTATACCATATGACGTTATACCATATAACATAATACGTTATTACGTTATACCATATGACGATATACCACATAAAGTAATACGTTATAACGTTATACCATATAACGTAATACGTTATAACGTTATACCATATAACGTAATACGTTATTACGTTGTACCATATGACGATATACCACATAACGTAATACGTTACAACGTTATACCACATAACGTAATACGTTATTACTTTATACCATATGACGATATACCACATAACGTAATACGTTATAACGTTATACCATATAACGTAATACTTTATAACGTCATACCATATAACGTTATACGTTATTACGTTATACCATATGACGTTATATCACATAACGTAATACGTTATAACGTTATACCATATGACGTTATACCATATAACGTAATACGTTATAACGTTATAATATGACGTTATACCATATAACGTAATACGTTATTACTTTATACCATATGACGATATACCACATAACGTAATACGTTATAACCTTATACCATATAACGTAATACGTTATAACGTTATACCATATGACGTTATACCATATAACGTAATACGTTATAACGTTATACCATATAACGTAATACGTTATTACGTTATACCATATGACGATATACCACATAACGTAATACGTTATAACGTTATACCATATAACGTAATACGTTATAACGTTATACCATATAACGTAATACGTTATAACGTTATACCATATGACGTTATACCATATAACGTAATACGTTATAACGTTATATCATATAACGTAATACGTTATAACGTTATACCATATAACGTAATACGTTATAACGTTATACCATATAACGTAATACTTTATAACGTTACACCATATAACGTAATACGTTACAACGTTATACCATATGACGTAATACTTTATAACGTTATACCATATAACGTAATACGTTATAACGTTATACCATATAACGTAATACGTTATAACGTTATACCATATAACGTAATACTTTATAACGTTACACCATATAACGTAATACGTTACAACGTTATACCATATGACGTTATACCATATAACGTAATACGTTATTACGTTATACCATATGACGATATACCACATAACGTAATACGTTATAACGTTATACCATATAACGTAATACGTTATAACGTTATACCATATGACGTTATACCATATAACGTAATACGTTATTACGTTATACCATATGACGATATACCACATAACGTAATACGTTATAACGTTATACCATATAACGTAATACGTTATAACGTTATACCATATAACGTAACACGTTGTAACGTTATACCATATAACGTAATACTTTATAACGTTACACCATATAACGTAATACGTTATAACGTTATACTATATAACGTAATACGTTATAACGTTATACCATATGACGTTATACCATATAACGTAATACGTTATTACGTTATACCATATGACGATATACCACATAACGTAATACGTTATAACGTTATACCATATAACGTAATACGTTATAACGTTATACCATATAACGTAATACGTTATAACGTTATACCATATAACGTAATACGTTATAACGTTATACCATATGACGTTATACCATATAACGTAATACGTTATTACGTTATACCATATGACGATATACCACATAACGTAATACGTTATAACGTTATACCATATAACGTAATACGTTATAACGTTATACCATATAACGTAATACGTTATTACGTTGTACCATATGACGATATACCACATAACGTATACGTTACAACGTTATACCACATAACGTAATACGTTATTACGCTATACCATATGACGATATACCACATAACGTAATACGTTATAACGTTATACCATATAACGTAATAAGTTATAACGTTATACCATATAACGTAATACTTTATAACGTTACACCATATAACGTAATGCGTTATAACGTTATACCATATGACGTTATACCATATAACGTAATACGTTATTACGTTACACCATATAACGTAATACGTTATTACGTTATACCATATGACGATATACCACATAACGTAATACGTTATAACGTTTTACCATATAACGTAATACGTTATAACGTTATGCCATATAACGTAATACGTTATAACGTTATACCATATAACGTAATACGTTATAACGTTATACCATATAACGTAATACGTTATAACGTTATACCATATAACGTAATACGTTATAACGTTATACCATATGACGTTATACCATATAACGTAATACGTTATTACGTTATACCATATGACGATATACCACATAACGTAATACGTTATAACGTTATACCATATAACGTAATACGTTATAACGTTATACCATATAACGTAATACGTTATTACGTTGTACCATATGACGATATACCACATAACGTAATACGTTACAACGTTATACCACATAACGTAATACGTTATTACGTTATACCATATGACGATATACCACATAACGTAATACGTTATAACGTTATACCATATAACGTAATAAGTTATAACGTTATACCATATAACGTAATACTTTATAACGTTACACCATATAACGTAATGCGTTATAACGTTATACCATAAGACGTAAAGCCATATAACTTAATACGTTATTACGTTATACCATATAACGTAATACGTTATAACGTTATACCATCTGACGTTATACCATATAACGTAGTACGTTATAACGATATACCATATAACGTAATACGTTATAACGTTATACCATATGACGTTATACCATATAACGTAATACGTTATTACGTTACACCATATAACGTAATACGTTATTACGTTATACCATATGACGATATACCACATAACGTTATACGTTATAACGTTATACCATATAACGTAATACGTTATAACGTTATACCATATAACGTAATACGTTATAACGTTATACCATATAACGTAATACGTTATAACGTTATACCATATGACGTTACACCATATAACGTAATACGTTATAACGTTATACCATATGACGTAATACGTTATAACGTTATACCATATGACGTTATACCATATAACGTAATACGTTATTACGTTATACCATATGGCGATATACCACATAACGTAATACGTTATAACGTTATACCATATAACGTAATACGTTATAGCGTTATACCATATGACGTTATACCATATAACGTAATACGTTATAACGTTATACCATATACATTAATACGTTATAACGTTATACCATATGACGTTATACCATATAACATAATACGTTATTACGTTATACCATATGACGATATACCACATAAAGTAATACGTTATAACGTTATACCATATAACGTAATACGTTATAACGTTATACCATATAACGTAATACGTTATTACGTTGTACCATATGACGATATACCACATAACGTAATACGTTACAACGTTATACCACATAACGTAATACGTTATTACGTTATACCATATGACGATATACCACATAACGTAATACGTTATAACGTTATACCATATAACGTAATACTTTATAACGTCATACCATATAACGTTATACGTTATTACGTTATACCATATGACGTTATATCACATAACGTAATACGTTATAACGTTATACCATATGACGTTATACCATATAACGTAATACGTTATAACGTTATAATATGACGTTATACCATATAACGTAATACGTTATTACGTTATACCATATGACGATATACCACATAACGTAATACGTTATAACCTTATACCATATAACGTAATACGTTATAACGTTATACCATATGACGTTATACCATATAACGTAATACGTTATAACGTTTTACCATATAACGTAATACGTTATTACGTTATACCATATGACGATATACCACATAACGTAATACGTTATAACGTTATACCATATAACGTAATACGTTATAACGTTATACCATATAACGTAATACGTTATAACGTTATACCATATGACGTTATACCATATAACGTAATACGTTATAACGTTATATCATATAACGTAATACGTTATAACGTTATACCATATGACGTTATACCATATAACGTAATACGTTATAACGTTATAATATGACGTTATACCATATAACGTAATACGTTATTACGTTATACCATATGACGATATACCACATAACGTAATACGTTATAACCTTATACCATATAACGTAATACGTTATAACGTTATACCATATGACGTTATACCATATAACGTAATACGTTATAACGTTATACCATATAACGTAATACGTTATTACGTTATACCATATGACGATATACCACATAACGTAATACGTTATAACGTTATACCATATAACGTAATACGTTATAACGTTATACCATATAACGTAATACGTTATAACGTTATACCATATGACGTTATACCATATAACGTAATACGTTATAACGTTATATCATATAACGTAATACGTTATAACGTTATACCATATGACGTTATACCATATAACGTAATACGTTATAACGTTATACCATATGACGTTATACCATATAGCGTAATACGTTATAACGTTATACCATATAACGTAACACGTTACAACGTTATACCATATAACGTAATACTTTATAACGTTATACCATATAACGTAATACTTTATAACGTTATACCATATAACGTAATACGTTATAACGTTATACCATATAACGTAATACGTTATAACGTTATACCATATAACGTAATACTTTATAACGTTACACCATATAACGTAATACGTTACAACGTTATACCATATGACGTTATACCATATAACGTAATACGTTATTACGTTATACCATATGACGATATACCACATAACGTAATACGTTATAGCGTTATACCATATAACGTAATACGTTATAACGTTATACCATATGACGTTATACCATATAACGTAATACGTTATTACGTTATACCATATGACGATATACCACATAACGTAATACGTTATAACGTTATACCATATAACGTAATACGTTATAACGTTATACCATATAACGTAATACGTTATTACGTTGTACCATATGACGATATACCACATAACGTATACGTTACAACGTTATACCACATAACGTAATACGTTATTACGCTATACCATATGACGATATACCACATAACGTAATACGTTATAACGTTATACCATATAACGTAATAAGTTATAACGTTATACCATATAACGTAATACTTTATAACGTTACACCATATAACGTAATGCGTTATAACGTTATACCATATGACGTTATACCATATAACGTAATACGTTATTACGTTACACCATATAACGTAATACGTTATTACGTTATACCATATGACGATATACCACATAACGTAATACGTTATAACGTTTTACCATATAACGTAATACGTTATAACGTTATACCATATAACGTAATACGTTATAACGTTATACCATATAACGTAATACGTTATAACGTTATACCATATGACGTTATACCATATAACGTAATACGTTATTACGTTATACCATATGACGATATACCACATAACGTAATACGTTATAACGTTATACCATATAACGTAATACGTTATAACGTTATACCATATAACGTAATACGTTATTACGTTGTACCATATGACGATATACCACATAACGTAATACGTTACAACGTTATACCACATAACGTAATACGTTATTACGTTATACCATATGACGATATACCACATAACGTAATACGTTATAACGTTATACCATATAACGTAATAAGTTATAACGTTATACCATATAACGTAATACTTTATAACGTTACACCATATAACGTAATGCGTTATAACGTTATACCATAAGACGTAAAGCCATATAACTTAATACGTTATTACGTTATACCATATAACGTAATACGTTATAACGTTATACCATCTGACGTTATACCATATAACGTAGTACGTTATAACGATATACCATATAACGTAATACGTTATAACGTTATACCATATGACGTTATACCATATAACGTAATACGTTATTACGTTACACCATATAACGTAATACGTTATTACGTTATACCATATGACGATATACCACATAACGTTATACGTTATAACGTTATACCATATAACGTAATACGTTATAACGTTATACCATATAACGTAATACGTTATAACGTTATACCATATAACGTAATACGTTATAACGTTATACCATATGACGTTACACCATATAACGTAATACGTTATAACGTTATACCATATGACGTAATACGTTATAACGTTATACCATATGACGTTATACCATATAACGTAATACGTTACTACGTTATACCATATGACGATATACCACATAACGTAATACGTTATAACGTTATACCATATAACGTAATACGTTATAGCGTTATACCATATGACGTTATACCATATAACGTAATACGTTATAACGTTATACCATATACATTAATACGTTATAACGTTATACCATATGACGTTATACCATATAACATAATACGTTATTACGTTATACCATATGACGATATACCACATAAAGTAATACGTTATAACGTTATACCATATAACGTAATACGTTATAACGTTATACCATATAACGTAATACGTTATTACGTTGTACCATATGACGATATACCACATAACGTAATACGTTACAACGTTATACCACATAACGTAATACGTTATTACGTTATACCATATGACGATATACCACATAACGTAATACGTTATAACGTTATACCATATAACGTAATACTTTATAACGTCATACCATATAACGTTATACGTTATTACGTTATACCATATGACGTTATATCACATAACGTAATACGTTATAACGTTATACCATATGACGTTATACCATATAACGTAATACGTTATAACGTTATAATATGACGTTATACCATATAACGTAATACGTTATTACGTTATACCATATGACGATATACCACATAACGTAATACGTTATAACCTTATACCATATAACGTAATACGTTATAACGTTATACCATATGACGTTATACCATATAACGTAATACGTTATAACGTTATACCATATAACGTAATACGTTATTACGTTATACCATATGACGATATACCACATAACGTAATACGTTATAACGTTATACCATATAACGTAATACGTTATAACGTTATACCATATAACGTAATACGTTATAACGTAATACCATATGACGTTATACCATATAACGTAATACGTTATAACGTTATATCATATAACGTAATACGTTATAACGTTATACCATATGACGTTATACCATATAACGTAATACGTTATAACGTTATACCATATGACGTTATACCATATAGCGTAATACGTTATAACGTTATACCATATAACGTAACACGTTACAACGTTATACCATATAACGTAATACTTTATAACGTTATACCATATAACGTAATACTTTATAACGTTATACCATATAACGTAATACGTTATAACGTTATACCATATAACGTAATACGTTATAACGTTATACCATATAACGTAATACTTTATAACGTTACACCATATAACGTAATACGTTACAACGTTATACCATATGACGTTATACCATATAACGTAATACGTTATTACGTTATACCATATGACGATATACCACATAACGTAATACGTTATAGCGTTATACCATATAACGTAATACGTTATAACGTTATACCATATGACGTTATACCATATAACGTAATACGTTATTACGTTATACCATGTGACGATATACCACATAACGTAATACGTTATAACGTTATACCATATAACGTAATACGTTATAACGTTATACCATATAACGTAACACGTTGTAACGTTATACCATATAACGTAATACTTTATAACGTTACACCATATAACGTAATACGTTATAACGTTATACTATATAACGTAATACGTTATAACGTTATACCATATGACGTTATACCATATAACGTAATACGTTATTACGTTATACCATATGACGATATACCACATAACATAATACGTTATAACTTTATACCATATAACGTAATACGTTATAACGTTATACCATATAACGTAATACGTTATAACGTTATACCATATATCGTAATACGTTATAACGTTATACCATATGACGTTATACCATATAACGTAATACGTTATTACGTTATACCATATGACGATATACCACATAACGTAATACGTTATAACGTTATACCATATAACGTAATACGTTATAACGTTATACCATATAACGTAATACGTTATTACGTTGTACCATATGACGATATACCACATAACGTATACGTTACAACGTTATACCACATAACGTAATACGTTATTACGCTATACCATATGACGATATACCACATAACGTAATACGTTATAACGTTATACCATATAACGTAATAAGTTATAACGTTATACCATATAACGTAATACTTTATAACGTTACACCATATAACGTAATGCGTTATAACGTTATACCATATGACGTTATACCATATAACGTAATACGTTATTACGTTACACCATATAACGTAATACGTTATTACGTTATACCATATGACGATATACCACATAACGTAATACGTTATAACGTTTTACCATATAACGTAATACGTTATAACGTTATGCCATATAACGTAATACGTTATAACGTTATACCATATAACGTAATACGTTATAACGTTATACCATATAACGTAATACGTTATAACGTTATACCATATAACGTAATACGTTATAACGTTATACCATATGACGTTATACCATATAACGTAATACGTTATTACGTTATACCATATGACGATATACCACATAACGTAATACGTTATAACGTTATACCATATAACGTAATACGTTATAACGTTATACCATATAACGTCATACGTTATTACGTTATACCATATGACGTTATACCACATAACGTAATACGTTATAACGTTATACCATATGACGTTATACCATATAACGTAATACGTTATAACGTTATAATATGACGTTATACCATATAACGTAATACTTTATTACGTTATACCATATGACGATATACCACATAACGTAATACGTTATAACCTTATACTATATAACGTAATACGTTATAACGTTATACCATATGACGTTATACCATATAACGTAATACGATATAACGTTATACCATATAACGTAATACGTTATTACGTTATACCATATGACGTTATACCACATAACGTAATACGTTATAACGTTATACCATATAACGTAATACGTTATAACGTTATACCATATAACGTAATACGTTATAACGTTATACCATATGACGTTATACCATATAACGTAATACGTTATAACGTTATACCATATGACGTTATACCATATAACGTAATACGTTATAACGTTATACCATATAACATTATACCATATAACGTAATGCGTTATAACGTTATACCATATGACGTTATACCATATAACGTAATACGTTATAACGTTATACCATATAACGTAACACGTTATAACGTTATACCATATAACGTAATACTTTATAACGTTATAGCATATAACGTAATACGTTATAACGTTATACCATATAACGTAATACTTTATAACGTTATACCATATAACGTAATACGTTATAACGTTATACCATATAACGTAATACGTTATAACGTTATAGCATATAACGTAATACGTTATAACGTTATACCATATAACGTAATACTTTATAACGTTACACCATATAACGTAATACGTTATAACGTTATACCACATAACGTAATACGTTATAACGTTATACCATATAACGTAATACGTTATAACGTTATACCACATAACGTAATACGTTATAACGTTATGCCATATGACGTTATACCATATAACGTAATACGATATTACGTTATACCATATGACGATATACCACATAACGTAATACGTTATAACGTTATACCATATAACGTAATACGTTATAACGTAATACCATAAGACGTTATACCATATAACTTAATACGTTATTACGTTATACCATATAACGTAATACGTTATAACGTTATACCATATGACGTTATACCATATAACGTAATACGTTATTACGTTATACCATATGACGATATACTACATAACGTAATACGTTACAACGTTATACCATATAACGTAATACGTTATTATGTTATACCATATGACGATATACCATATAACGTAATACGTTATAACGTTATACCAGATAACGTAATAGGTTATAACGTTATACCAGATAACGTAATACGTTATAACGTTATACCATATAACGTAATACGTTATAACGTTATACCATATAACGTAATACTTTATAACGTTACACCATATAACGTAATACGTAACAACGTTATACCATATGACGTTATACCATATAACGTAACACGTTATTACGTTATACCATATAACGTAATACGTTATTACGTTATACCATATAGCGTAATACGTTACAACGTTATACCATATGACGTTATACCATATAACGTAATACGTTATAACGTTATACCATATGACGTTATACCATATAACGTAATACGTTATAGCGTTATACCATATGACGTTATACCATATAACGTAATACGTTATAACGTTATACCATATACATTAATACGTTATAACGTTATACCATATGACGTTATACCATATAACGTAATACGTTATTACGTTATACCATATGACGATATACCACATAACGTAATACGTTATAACGTTATACCATATAACGTAATACGTTATAACGTTATACCATATAACGTAATACGTTATTACGTTGTACCATATGACGATATACCACATAACGTAATACGTTACAACGTTATACCACATAACGTAATACGTTATTACGTTATACCATATGACGATATACCACATAACGTAATACGTTATAACGTTATACCATATAACGTAATACGTTATAACGTCATACCATATAACGTTATACGTTATTACGTTATACCATATGACGTTATATCACATAACGTAATACGTTATAACGTTATACCACATGACGTTATACCATATAACGTAATACGTTATAACGTTATAATATGACGTTATACCATATAACGTAATACGTTATTACGTTATACCATATGACGATATACCACATAACGTAATACGTTATAACCTTATACCATATAACGTAATACGTTATAACGTTATACCATATGACGTTATACCATATAACGTAATACGTTATAACGTTATACCATATGACGTTATACCATATAACGTAATACGTTATAACGTTATACCATATAACGTAATACGTTATTACGTTATACCATATGACGATATACCACATAACGTAATACGTTATAACGTTATACCATATAACGTAATACGTTATAACGTTATACCATATAACGTAATACGTTATAACGTTATACCATATGACGTTATACCTCATAACGTAATACGTTATAACGTTATATCATATAACGTAATACGTTATAACGTTATACCATATGACGTTATACCATATAACGTAATACGTTATAACGTTATACCATATGACGTTATACCATATAGCGTAATACGTTATAACGTTATACCATATAACGTAACACGTTATAACGTTATACCATATAACGTAATACTTTATAACGTTATACCATATAACGTAATACTTTATTACGTTATACCATATAACGTAATACTTTATAACGTTATACCATATAACGTAATACGTTATAACGTTATACCATATAACGTAATACGTTATAACGTTATACCATATAACGTAATACTTTATAACGTTACACCATATAACGTAATACGTTATAACGTTATACCATATGACGTTATACCATATAACGTAATACGTTATTACGTTATACCATATGACGATATACCACATAACGTAATACGTTATAACGTTATACCATATAACGTAATACGTTATAACGTTATACCATATAACGTAATACGTTTTAACGTTATACCATATAACGTAATACGTTATAACGTTATACCATATGACGTTATACCATATAACGTAATACGTTATAACGTTATACCATATAACGTAATACGTTATAACGTTATACCATATGACGTTATACCATATAACGTAATACGTTATAGCGTTATACCATATGACGTTATACCATATAACGTAATACGTTATAACGTTATACCATATAACGTAACACGTTGTAACGTTATACCATATAACGTAATACTTTATAACGTTACACCATATAACGTAATACGTTATAACGTTATACCATATGACGTAATACGTTATAACGTTATACCATATGACGTTATACCATATAACGTAATACGTTATTACGTTATACCATATGACGATATACCACATAACGTAATACGTTATAACGTTATACCATATAACGTAATACGTTATAGCGTTATACCATATGACGTTATACCATATAACGTAATACGTTATAACGTTATACCATATACATTAATACGTTATAACGTTATACCATATGACGTTATACCATATAACATAATACGTTATTACGTTATACCATATGACGATATACCACATAAAGTAATACGTTATAACGTTATACCATATAACGTAATACGTTATAACGTTATACCATATAACGTAATACGTTATTACGTTGTACCATATGACGATATACCACATAACGTAATACGTTACAACGTTATACCACATAACGTAATACGTTATTACGTTATACCATATGACGATATACCACATAACGTAATACGTTATAACGTTATACCATATAACGTAATACTTTATAACGTCATACCATATAACGTTATACGTTATTACGTTATACCATATGACGTTATATCACATAACGTAATACGTTATAACGTTATACCATATGACGTTATACCATATAACGTAATACGTTATAACGTTATAATATGACGTTATACCATATAACGTAATACGTTATTACGTTATACCATATGACGATATACCACATAACGTAATACGTTATAACCTTATACCATATAACGTAATACGTTATAACGTTATACCATATGACGTTATACCATATAACGTAATACGTTATAACGTTATACCATATAACGTAATACGTTATTACGTTATACCATATGACGATATACCACATAACGTAATACGTTATAACGTTATACCATATAACGTAATACGTTATAACGTTATACCATATAACGTAATACGTTATAACGTTATACCATATGACGTTATACCATATAACGTAATACGTTATAACGTTATATCATATAACGTAATACGTTATAACGTTATACCATATGACGTTATACCATATAACGTAATACGTTATAACGTTATACCATATGACGTTATACCATATAGCGTAATACGTTATAACGTTATACCATATAACGTAACACGTTACAACGTTATACCATATAACGTAATACTTTATAACGTTATACCATATAACGTAATACTTTATAACGTTATACCATATAACGTAATACTTTATAACGTTATACCATATAACGTAATACGTTATAACGTTATACCATATAACGTAATACGTTATAACGTTATACCATATAACGTAATACTTTATAACGTTACACCATATAACGTAATACGTTACAACGTTATACCATATGACGTTATACCATATAACGTAATACGTTATTACGTTATACCATATGACGATATACCACATAACGTAATACGTTATAACGTTATACCATATAACGTAATACGTTATAACGTTATACCATATAACGTAATACGTTTTAACGTTATACCATATAACGTAATACGTTATAACGTTATACCATATGACGTTATACCATATAACGTAATATGTTATATCGTTATACCATATAACGTAATACGTTATAACGTTATACCATATGACGTTATACCATATAACGTAATACGTTATAGCGTTATACCGTATGACGTTATACCATATAACGTAATACGTTATAACGTTATACCATATAACGTAACACGTTGTAACGTTATACCATATAACGTAATACTTTATAACGTTACACCATATAACGTAATACGTTATAACGTTATACTATATAACGTAATACGTTATAACGTTATACCATATGACGTTATACCATATAACGTAATACGTTATTACGTTATACCATATGACGATATACCACATAACGTAATACGTTATAACGTTATACCATATAACGTAATACGTTATTACGTTATACCATATGACGATATACCACATAACGTAATACGTTATAACGTTATACCATATAACGTAATACGTTATAACGTTATACCATATAACGTAATACGTTATAACGTTATACCATATGACGTTATACCTCATAACGTAATACGTTATAACGTTATATCATATAACGTAATACGTTATAACGTTATACCATATGACGTTATACCATATAACGTAATACGTTATAACGTTATACCATATGACGTTATACCATATAGCGTAATACGTTATAACGTTATACCATATAACGTAACACGTTATAACGTTATACCATATAACGTAATACTTTATAACGTTATACCATATAACGTAATACTTTATTACGTTATACCATATAACCTAATACTTTATAACGTTATACCATATAACGTAATACGTTATAACGTTATACCATATAACGTAATACGTTATAACGTTATACCATATAACGTAATACTTTATAACGTTACACCATATAACGTAATACGTTATAACGTTATACCATATGACGTTATACCATATAACGTAATACGTTATTACGTTATACCATATGACGATATACCACATAACGTAATACGTTATAACGTTATACCATATAACGTAATACGTTATAACGTTATACCATATAACGTAATACGTTATAACGTTATACCATATGACGTTATACCATATAACGTAATACGTTATAACGTTATACCATATGACGTTATACCATATAACGTAATACGTTATAACGTTATACCATATAACATTATACCATATAACGTAATGCGTTATAACGTTATACCATATGACGTTATACCATATAACGTAATACGTTATAACGTTATACCATATAACGTAACACGTTATAACGTTATACCATATAACGTAATACTTTATAACGTTATAGCATATAACGTAATACGTTATAACGTTATACCATATAACGTAATACTTTATAACGTTATACCATATAACGTAATACGTTATAACGTTATACCATATAACGTAATACGTTATAACGTTATAGCATATAACGTAATACGTTATAACGTTATACCATATAACGTAATACTTTATAACGTTACACCATATAACGTAATACGTTATAACGTTATACCACATAACGTAATACGTTATAACGTTATACCATATAACGTAATACGTTATAACGTTATACCATATAACGTAATACGTTATAACGTAATACCATAAGACGTTATACCATATAACTTAATACGTTATTACGTTATACCATATAACGTAATACGTTATAACGTTATACCATATGACGTTATACCATATAACGTAATACGTTATTACGTTATACCATATGACGATATACTACATAACGTAATACGTTACAACGTTATACCATATAACGTAATACGTTATTATGTTATACCATATGACGATATACCATATAACGTAATACGTTATAACGTTATACCAGATAACGTAATAGGTTATAACGTTATACCAGATAACGTAATACGTTATAACGTTATACCATATAACGTAATACGTTATAACGTTATACCATATAACGTAATACTTTATAACGTTACACCATATAACGTAATACGTTACAACGTTATACCATATGACGTTATACCATATAACGTAACACGTTATTACGTTATACCATATAACGTAATACGTTATTACGTTATACCATATAACGTAATACGTTACAACGTTATACCATATGACGTTATACCATATAACGTAATACGTTATAACGTTATACCATATGACGTTATACCATATAACGTAATACGTTATAGCGTTATACCATATGACGTTATACCATATAACGTAATACGTTATAACGTTATACCATATACATTAATACGTTATAACGTTATACCATATGACGTTATACCATATAACGTAATACGTTATTACGTTATACCATATGACGATATACCACATAACGTAATACGTTATAACGTTATACCATATAACGTAATACGTTATAACGTTATACCATATAACGTAATACGTTATTACGTTGTACCATATGACGATATACCACATAACGTAATACGTTACAACGTTATACCACATAACGTAATACGTTATTACGTTATACCATATGACGATATACCACATAACGTAATACGTTATAACGTTATACCATATAACGTAATACGTTATAACGTCATACCATATAACGTTATACGTTATTACGTTATACCATATGACGTTATATCACATAACGTAATACGTTATAACGTTATACCACATGACGTTATACCATATAACGTAATACGTTATAACGTTATAATATGACGTTATACCATATAACGTAATACGTTATTACGTTATACCATATGACGATATACCACATAACGTAATACGTTATAACCTTATACCATATAACGTAATACGTTATAACGTTATACCATATGACGTTATACCATATAACGTAATACGTTATAACGTTATACCATATGACGTTATACCATATAACGTAATACGTTATAACGTTATACCATATAACGTAATACGTTATTACGTTATACCATATGACGATATACCACATAACGTAATACGTTATAACGTTATACCATATAACGTAATACGTTATAACGTTATACCATATAACGTAATACGTTATAACGTTATACCATATGACGTTATACCTCATAACGTAATACGTTATAACGTTATATCATATAACGTAATACGTTATAACGTTATACCATATGACGATATACCACATAACGTAATACGTTATAACGTTATACCATATAACGTAATACGTTATAACGTTATACCATATAACGTAATACGTTATAACGTTATACCATATGACGTTATACCTCATAACGTAATACGTTATAACGTTATATCATATAACGTAATACGTTATAACGTTATACCATATGACGTTATACCATATAACGTAATACGTTATAACGTTATACCATATGACGTTATACCATATAGCGTAATACGTTATAACGTTATACCATATAACGTAACACGTTATAACGTTATACCATATAACGTAATACTTTATAACGTTATACCATATAACGTAATACTTTATTACGTTATACCATATAACGTAATACTTTATAACGTTATACCATATAACGTAATACGTTATAACGTTATACCATATAACGTAATACGTTATAACGTTATACCATATAACGTAATACTTTATAACGTTACACCATATAACGTAATACGTTATAACGTTATACCATATGACGTTATACCATATAACGTAATACGTTATTACGTTATACCATATGACGATATACCACATAACGTAATACGTTATAACGTTATACCATATAACGTAATACGTTATAACGTTATACCATATAACGTAATACGTTTTAACGTTATACCATATAACGTAATACGTTATAACGTTATACCATATGACGTTATACCATATAACGTAATACGTTATAACGTTATACCATATAACGTAATACGTTATAACGTTATACCATATGACGTTATACCATATAACGTAATACGTTATAGCGTTATACCATATGACGTTATACCATATAACGTAATACGTTATAACGTTATACCATATAACGTAACACGTTGTAACGTTATACCATATAACGTAATACTTTATAACGTTACACCATATAACGTAATACGTTATAACGTTATACCATATGACGTAATACGTTATAACGTTATACCATATGACGTTATACCATATAACGTAATACGTTATTACGTTATACCATATGACGATATACCACATAACGTAATACGTTATAACGTTATACCATATAACGTAATACGTTATAGCGTTATACCATATGACGTTATACCATATAACGTAATACGTTATAACGTTATACCATATACATTAATACGTTATAACGTTATACCATATGACGTTATACCATATAACATAATACGTTATTACGTTATACCATATGACGATATACCACATAAAGTAATACGTTATAACGTTATACCATATAACGTAATACGTTATAACGTTATACCATATAACGTAATACGTTATTACGTTGTACCATATGACGATATACCACATAACGTAATACGTTACAACGTTATACCACATAACGTAATACGTTATTACGTTATACCATATGACGATATACCACATAACGTAATACGTTATAACGTTATACCATATAACGTAATACTTTATAACGTCATACCATATAACGTTATACGTTATTACGTTATACCATATGACGTTATATCACATAACGTAATACGTTATAACGTTATACCATATGACGTTATACCATATAACGTAATACGTTATAACGTTATAATATGACGTTATACCATATAACGTAATACGTTATTACGTTATACCATATGACGATATACCACATAACGTAATACGTTATAACCTTATACCATATAACGTAATACGTTATAACGTTATACCATATGACGTTATACCATATAACGTAATACGTTATAACGTTATACCATATAACGTAATACGTTATTACGTTATACCATATGACGATATACCACATAACGTAATACGTTATAACGTTATACCATATAACGTAATACGTTATAACGTTATACCATATAACGTAATACGTTATAACGTTATACCATATGACGTTATACCATATAACGTAATACGTTATAACGTTATATCATATAACGTAATACGTTATAACGTTATACCATATGACGTTATACCATATAACGTAATACGTTATAACGTTATACCATATGACGTTATACCATATAGCGTAATACGTTATAACGTTATACCATATAACGTAACACGTTACAACGTTATACCATATAACGTAATACTTTATAACGTTATACCATATAACGTAATACTTTATAACGTTATACCATATAACGTAATACTTTATAACGTTATACCATATAACGTAATACGTTATAACGTTATACCATATAACGTAATACGTTATAACGTTATACCATATAACGTAATACTTTATAACGTTACACCATATAACGTAATACGTTACAACGTTATACCATATGACGTTATACCATATAACGTAATACGTTATTACGTTATACCATATGACGATATACCACATAACGTAATACGTTATAACGTTATACCATATAACGTAATACGTTATAACGTTATACCATATAACGTAATACGTTTTAACGTTATACCATATAACGTAATACGTTATAACGTTATACCATATGACGTTATACCATATAACGTAATATGTTATATCGTTATACCACATAACGTAATACGTTATAACGTTATACCATATGACGTTATACCATATAACGTAATACGTTATAGCGTTATACCGTATGACGTTATACCATATAACGTAATACGTTATAACGTTATACCATATAACGTAACACGTTGTAACGTTATACCATATAACGTAATACTTTATAACGTTACACCATATAACGTAATACGTTATAACGTTATACTATATAACGTAATACGTTATAACGTTATACCATATGACGTTATACCATATAACGTAATACGTTATTACGTTATACCATATGACGATATACCACATAACGTAATACGTTATAACGTTATACCATATAACGTAATACGTTATTACGTTATACCATATGACGATATACCACATAACGTAATACGTTATAACGTTATACCATATAACGTAATACGTTATAACGTTATACCATATAACGTAATACGTTATAACGTTATACCATATGACGTTATACCTCATAACGTAATACGTTATAACGTTATATCATATAACGTAATACGTTATAACGTTATACCATATGACGTTATACCATATAACGTAATACGTTATAACGTTATACCATATGACGTTATACCATATAGCGTAATACGTTATAACGTTATACCATATAACGTAACACGTTATAACGTTATACCATATAACGTAATACTTTATAACGTTATACCATATAACGTAATACTTTATTACGTTATACCATATAACCTAATACTTTATAACGTTATACCATATAACGTAATACGTTATAACGTTATACCATATAACGTAATACGTTATAACGTTATACCATATAACGTAATACTTTATAACGTTACACCATATAACGTAATACGTTATAACGTTATACCATATGACGTTATACCATATAACGTAATACGTTATTACGTTATACCATATGACGATATACCACATAACGTAATACGTTATAACGTTATACCATATAACGTAATACGTTATAACGTTATACCATATAACGTAATACGTTATAACGTTATACCATATGACGTTATACCATATAACGTAATACGTTATAACGTTATACCATATGACGTTATACCATATAACGTAATACGTTATAACGTTATACCATATAACATTATACCATATAACGTAATGCGTTATAACGTTATACCATATGACGTTATACCATATAACGTAATACGTTATAACGTTATACCATATAACGTAACACGTTATAACGTTATACCATATAACGTAATACTTTATAACGTTATAGCATATAACGTAATACGTTATAACGTTATACCATATAACGTAATACTTTATAACGTTATACCATATAACGTAATACGTTATAACGTTATACCATATAACGTAATACGTTATAACGTTATAGCATATAACGTAATACGTTATAACGTTATACCATATAACGTAATACTTTATAACGTTACACCATATAACGTAATACGTTATAACGTTATACCACATAACGTAATACGTTATAACGTTATACCATATAACGTAATACGTTATAACGTTATACCATATAACGTAATACGTTATAACGTAATACCATAAGACGTTATACCATATAACTTAATACGTTATTACGTTATACCATATAACGTAATACGTTATAACGTTATACCATATGACGTTATACCATATAACGTAATACGTTATTACGTTATACCATATGACGATATACTACATAACGTAATACGTTACAACGTTATACCATATAACGTAATACGTTATTATGTTATACCATATGACGATATACCATATAACGTAATACGTTATAACGTTATACCAGATAACGTAATAGGTTATAACGTTATACCAGATAACGTAATACGTTATAACGTTATACCATATAACGTAATACGTTATAACGTTATACCATATAACGTAATACTTTATAACGTTACACCATATAACGTAATACGTTACAACGTTATACCATATGACGTTATACCATATAACGTAACACGTTATTACGTTATACCATATAACGTAATACGTTATTACGTTATACCATATAACGTAATACGTTACAACGTTATACCATATGACGTTATACCATATAACGTAATACGTTATAACGTTATACCATATGACGTTATACCATATAACGTAATACGTTATAGCGTTATACCATATGACGTTATACCATATAACGTAATACGTTATAACGTTATACCATATACATTAATACGTTATAACGTTATACCATATGACGTTATACCATATAACGTAATACGTTATTACGTTATACCATATGACGATATACCACATAACGTAATACGTTATAACGTTATACCATATAACGTAATACGTTATAACGTTATACCATATAACGTAATACGTTATTACGTTGTACCATATGACGATATACCACATAACGTAATACGTTACAACGTTATACCACATAACGTAATACGTTATTACGTTATACCATATGACGATATACCACATAACGTAATACGTTATAACGTTATACCATATAACGTAATACGTTATAACGTTATAATATGACGTTATACCATATAACGTAATACGTTATTACGTTATACCATATGACGATATACCACATAACGTAATACGTTATAACCTTATACCATATAACGTAATACGTTATAACGTTATACCATATGACGTTATACCATATAACGTAATACGTTATAACGTTATACCATATGACGTTATACCATATAACGTAATACGTTATAACGTTATACCATATAACGTAATACGTTATTACGTTATACCATATGACGATATACCACATAACGTAATACGTTATAACGTTATACCATATAACGTAATACGTTATAACGTTATACCATATAACGTAATACGTTATAACGTTATACCATATGACGTTATACCTCATAACGTAATACGTTATAACGTTATATCATATAACGTAATACGTTATAACGTTATACCATATGACGTTATACCATATAACGTAATACGTTATAACGTTATACCATATGACGTTATACCATATAGCGTAATACGTTATAACGTTATACCATATAACGTAACACGTTATAACGTTATACCATATAACGTAATACTTTATAACGTTATACCATATAACGTAATACTTTATTACGTTATACCATATAACGTAATACTTTACAACGTTATACCATATAACGTAATACGTTATAACGTTATACCATATAACGTAATACGTTATAACGTTATACCATATAACGTAATACTTTATAACGTTACACCATATAACGTAATACGTTATAACGTTATACCATATGACGTTATACCATATAACGTAATACGTTATTACGTTATACCATATGACGATATACCACATAACGTAATACGTTATAACGTTATACCATATAACGTAATACGTTATAACGTTATACCATATAACGTAATACGTTTTAACGTTATACCATATAACGTAATACGTTATAACGTTATACCATATGACGTTATACCATATAACGTAATACGTTATAGCGTTATACCATATGACGTTATACCATATAACGTAATACGTTATAACGTTATACCATATAACGTAACACGTTGTAACGTTATACCATATAACGTAATACTTTATAACGTTACACCATATAACGTAATACGTTATAACGTTATACCATATGACGTAATACGTTATAACGTTATACCATATGACGTTATACCATATAACGTAATACGTTATTACGTTATACCATATGACGATATACCACATAACGTAATACGTTATAACGTTATACCATATAACGTAATACGTTATAGCGTTATACCATATGACGTTATACCATATAACGTAATACGTTATAACGTTATACCATATAACGTAATACGTTATTACGTTGTACCATATGACGATATACCACATAACGTAATACGTTACAACGTTATACCACATAACGTAATACGTTATTACGTTATACCATATGACGATATACCACATAACGTAATACGTTATAACGTTATACCATATAACGTAATACTTTATAACGTCATACCATATAACGTTATACGTTATTACGTTATACCATATGACGTTATATCACATAACGTAATACGTTATAACGTTATATCATATAACGTAATACGTTATAACGTTATACCATATGACGTTATACCATATAACGTAATACGTTATAACGTTATACCATATGACGTTATACCATATAACGTTATACCATATGACGTTATACCATATAACGTAATACGTTATAACGTTATAATATGACGTTATACCATATAACGTAATACGTTATTACGTTATACCATATGACGATATACCACATAACGTAATACGTTATAACCTTATACCATATAACGTAATACGTTATAACGTTATACCATATGACGTTATACCATATAACGTAATACGTTATAACGTTATACCATATAACGTAATACGTTATTACGTTATACCATATGACGATATACCACATAACGTAATACGTTATAACGTTATACCATATAACGTAATACGTTATAACGTTATACCATATAACGTAATACGTTATAACGTTATACCATATGACGTTATACCATATAACGTAATACGTTATAACGTTATATCATATAACGTAATACGTTATAACGTTATACCATATGACGTTATACCATATAACGTAATACGTTATAACGTTATACCATATGACGTTATACCATATAGCGTAATACGTTATAACGTTATACCATATAACGTAACACGTTACAACGTTATACCATATAACGTAATACTTTATAACGTTATACCATATAACGTAATACTTTATAACGTTATACCATATAACGTAATACTTTATAACGTTATACCATATAACGTAATACGTTATAACGTTATACCATATAACGTAATACGTTATAACGTTATACCATATAACGTAATACTTTATAACGTTACACCATATAACGTAATACGTTACAACGTTATACCATATGACGTTATACCATATAACGTAATACGTTATTACGTTATACCATATGACGATATACCACATAACGTAATACGTTATAACGTTATACCATATAACGTAATACGTTATAACGTTATACCATATAACGTAATACGTTTTAACGTTATACCATATAACGTAATACGATATAACGTTATACCATATGACGTTATACCATATAACGTAATACGTTATAACGTTATACCATATAACGTAATACGTTATAACGTTATACCATATGACGTTATACCATATAACGTAATACGTTATAGCGTTATACCATATGACGTTATACCATATAACGTAATACGTTATAACGTTATACCATATAACGTAACACGTTGTAACGTTATACCATATAACGTAATACTTTATAACGTTACACCATATAACGTAATACGTTATAACGTTATACTATATAACGTAATACGTTATAACGTTATACCATATGACGTTATACCATATAACGTAATACGTTATTACGTTATACCATATGACGATATACCACATAACGTAATACGTTATAACGTTATACCATATAACGTAATACGTTATTACGTTATACCATATGACGATATACCACATAACGTAATACGTTATAACGTTATACCATATAACGTAATACGTTATAACGTTATACCATATATCGTAATACGTTATAACGTTATACCATATGACGTTATACCTCATAACGTAATACGTTATAACGTTATATCATATAACGTAATACGTTATAACGTTATACCATATGACGTTATACCATATAACGTAATACGTTATAACGTTATACCATATGACGTTATGCCATATAGCGTAATACGTTATAACGTTATACCATATAACGTAACACGTTATAACGTTATAGCATATAACGTAATACGTTATAACGTTATACCATATAACGTAATACTTTATAACGTTACACCATATAACGTAATACGTTATAACGTTATACCACATAACGTAATACGTTATAACGTTATACCATATAACGTAATACGTTATAACGTTATACCATATAACGTAATACGTTATAACGTAATACCATAAGACGTTATACCATATAACTTAATACGTTATTACGTTATACCATATAACGTAATACGTTATAACGTTATACCATATGACGTTATACCATATAACGTAATACGTTATTACGTTATACCATATGACGATATACTACATAACGTAATACGTTACAACGTTATACCATATAACGTAATACGTTATTATGTTATACCATATGACGATATACCATATAACGTAATACGTTATAACGTTATACCAGATAACGTAATAGGTTATAACGTTATACCAGATAACGTAATACGTTATAACGTTATACCATATAACGTAATACGTTATAACGTTATACCATATAACGTAATACTTTATAACGTTACACCATATAACGTAATACGTTACAACGTTATACCATATGACGTTATACCATATAACGTAACACGTTATTACGTTATACCATATAACGTAATACGTTATTACGTTATACCATATAACGTAATACGTTACAACGTTATACCATGTGACGTTATACCATATAACGTAATACGTTATAACGTTATACCATATGACGTTATACCATATAACGTAATACGTTATAGCGTTATACCATATGACGTTATACCATATAACGTAATACGTTATAACGTTATACCATATACATTAATACGTTATAACGTTATACCATATGACGTTATACCATATAACGTAATACGTTATTACGTTATACCATATGACGATATACCACATAACGTAATACGTTATAACGTTATACCATATAACGTAATACGTTATAACGTTATACCATATAACGTAATACGTTATTACGTTGTACCATATGACGATATACCACATAACGTAATACGTTACAACGTTATACCACATAACGTAATACGTTATTACGTTATACCATATGACGATATATCACATAACGTAATACGTTATAACGTTATACCATATAACGTAATACGTTATAACGTCATACCATATAACGTTATACGTTATTACGTTATACCATATGACGTTATATCACATAACGTAATACGTTATAACGTTATACCACATGACGTTATACCATATAACGTAATACGTTATAACGTTATAATATGACGTTATACCATATAACGTAATACGTTATTACGTTATACCATATGACGATATACCACATAACGTAATACGTTATAACCTTATACCATATAACGTAATACGTTATAACGTTATACCATATGACGTTATACCATATAACGTAATACGTTATAACGTTATACCATATGACGTTATACCATATAACGTAATACGTTATAACGTTATACCATATAACGTAATACGTTATTACGTTATACCATATGACGATATACCACATAACGTAATACGTTATAACGTTATACCATATAACGTAATACGTTATAACGTTATACCATATAACGTAATACGTTATAACGTTATACCATATGACGTTATACCTCATAACGTAATACGTCATAACGTTATATCATATAACGTAATACGTTATAACGTTATACCATATGACGTTATACCATATAACGTAATACGTTATAACGTTATACCATATGACGTTATACCATATAGCGTAATACGTTATAACGTTATACCATATAACGTAACACGTTATAACGTTATACCATATAACGTAATACTTTATAACGTTATACCATATAACGTAATACTTTATTACGTTATACCATATAACGTAATACTTTACAACGTTATACCATATAACGTAATACGTTATAACGTTATACCATATAACGTAATACGTTATAACGTTATACCATATAACGTAATACTTTATAACGTTACACCATATAACGTAATACGTTATAACGTTATACCATATGACGTTATACCATATAACGTAATACGTTATTACGTTATACCATATGACGATATACCACATAACGTAATACGTTATAACGTTATACCATATAACGTAATACGTTATAACGTTATACCATATAACGTAATACGTTTTAACGTTATACCATATGACGTTATACCATATAACGTAATACTTTATAACGTTACACCATATAACGTAATACGTTATAACGTTATACCATATGACGTAATACGTTATAACGTTATACCATATGACGTTATACCATATAACGTAATACGTTATTACGTTATACCATATGACGATATACCACATAACGTAATACGTTATAACGTTATACCATATAACGTAATACGTTATAGCGTTATACCATATGACGTTATACCATATAACGTAATACGTTATAACGTTATACCATATAACGTAATACGTTATTACGTTGTACCATATGACGATATACCACATAACGTAATACGTTACAACGTTATACCACATAACGTAATACGTTATTACGTTATACCATATGACGATATACCACATAACGTAATACGTTATAACGTTATACCATATAACGTAATACTTTATAACGTCATACCATATAACGTTATACGTTATTACGTTATACCATATGACGTTATATCACATAACGTAATACGTTATAACGTTATATCATATAACTTAATACGTTATAACGTTATACCATATGACGTTATACCATATAACGTAATACGTTATAACGTTATACCATATGACGTTATACCATATAACGTTATACCATATGACGTTATACCATATAACGTAATACGTTATAACGTTATAATATGACGTTATACCATATAACGTAATACGTTATTACGTTATACCATATGACGATATACCACATAACGTAATACGTTATAACCTTATACCATATAACGTAATACGTTATAACGTTATACCATATGACGTTATACCATATAACGTAATACGTTATAACGTTATACCATATAACGTAATACGTTATTACGTTATACCATATGACGATATACCACATAACGTAATACGTTATAACGTTATACCATATAACGTAATACGTTATAACGTTATACCATATAACGTAATACGTTATAACGTTATACCATATGACGTTATACCATATAACGTAATACGTTATAACGTTATATCATATAACGTAATACGTTATAACGTTATACCATATGACGTTATACCATATAACGTAATACGTTATAACGTTATACCATATGACGTTATACCATATAGCGTAATACGTTATAACGTTATACCATATAACGTAACACGTTACAACGTTATACCATATAACGTAATACTTTATAACGTTATACCATATAACGTAATACTTTATAACGTTATACCATATAACGTAATACTTTATAACGTTATACCATATAACGTAATACGTTATAACGTTATACCATATAACGTAATACGTTATAACGTTATACCATATAACGTAATACTTTATAACGTTACACCATATAACGTAATACGTTACAACGTTATACCATATGACGTTATACCATATAACGTAATACGTTATTACGTTATACCATATGACGATATACCACATAACGTAATACGTTATAACGTTATACCATATAACGTAATACGTTATAACGTTATACCATATAACGTAATACGTTTTAACGTTATACCATATAACGTAATACGTTATAACGTTATACCATATGACGTTATACCATATAACGTAATACGTTATAACGTTATACCATATAACGTAATACGTTATAACGTTATACCATATGACGTTATACCATATAACGTAATACGTTATAGCGTTATACCATATGACGTTATACCATATAACGTAATACGTTATAACGTTATACCATATAACGTAACACGTTGTAACGTTATACCATATAACGTAATACTTTATAACGTTACACCATATAACGTAATACGTTATAACGTTATACTATATAACGTAATACGTTATAACGTTATACCATATGACGTTATACCATATAACGTAATACGTTATTACGTTATACCATATGACGATATACCACATAACGTAATACGTTATAACGTTATACCATATAACGTAATACGTTATTACGTTATACCATATGACGATATACCACATAACGTAATACGTTATAACGTTATACCATATAACGTAATACGTTATAACGTTATACCATATATCGTAATACGTTATAACGTTATACCATATGACGTTATACCTCATAACGTAATACGTTATAACGTTATATCATATAACGTAATACGTTATAACGTTATACCATATGACGTTATACCATATAACGTAATACGTTATAACGTTATACCATATGACGTTATACCATATAGCGTAATACGTTATAACGTTATACCATATAACGTAACACGTTATAACGTTATACCATATAACGTAATACTTTATAACGTTATACCATATAACGTAATACTTTATTACGTTATACCATATAACGTAATACTTTATAACGTTATACCATATAACGTAATACGTTATAACGTTATACCATATAACGTAATACGTTATAACGTTATACCATATAACGTAATACTTTATAACGTTACACCATATAACGTAATACGTTATAACGTTATACCATATGACGTTATACCATATAACGTAATACGTTATTACGTTATACCATATGACGATATACCACATAACGTAATACGTTATAACGTTATACCATATAACGTAATACGTTATAACGTTATACCATATAACGTAATACGTTTTAACGTTATACCATATAACGTAATACGTTATAACGTTATACCATATGACGTTATACCATATAACGTAATACGTTATAACGTTATACCATATAACGTAATACGTTATAACGTTATACCATATGACGTTATACCATATAACGTAATACGTTATAGCGTTATACCATATGACGTTATACCATATAACGTAATACGTTATAACGTTATACCATATAACGTAACACGTTGTAACGTTATACCATATAACGTAATACTTTATAACGTTACACCATATAACGTAATACGTTATAACGTTATACTATATAACGTAATACGTTATAACGTTATACCATATGACGTTATACCATATAACGTAATACGTTATTACGTTATACCATATGACGATATACCACATAACGTAATACGTTATAACGTTATACCATATAACGAAATACGTTACAGCGTTATACCATATGACGTTATACCATATAACGTAATACGTTATAACGTTATACCATATACATTAATACGTTATAACGTTATACCATATGACGTTATACCATATAACGTAATACGTTATTACGTTATACCATATGACGATATACCACATAAAGTAATACGTTATAACGTTATACCATATAACGTAATACGCTATAACGTTATACCATATAACGTAATACGTTATTACGTTGTACCATATGACGATATACCACATAACGTAATACGTTATTACGTTATACCATATGACGATATACCACATAACGTAATACGTTATAACGTTATACCATATAACGTAATACATTATAACGTCATACCATATAACGTTATACGTTATTACGTTATACCATATGACGTTATATCACATAACGTAATACGTTATAACGTTATACCATATGACGTTATACCATATAACGTAATACGTTATAACGTTATAATATGACGTTATACCATATAACGTAATACGTTATTACGTTATACCATATGACGATATACCACATAACGTAATACGTTATAACGTTATACCATATAACGTAATACGTTATAACGTTATACCATATAACGTAATACGTTATAACGTTATACCATATGACGTTATACCATATAACGTAATACTTTATAACGTTATACCATATAGCGTAATACTTTATAACGTTATACCATATAACGTAATACTTTATAACGTTATACCATATAACGTAATACATTATAACGTCATACCATATAACGTTATACGTTATTACGTTATACCATATGACGTTATATCACATAACGTAATACGTTATAACGTTATACCATATGACGTTATACCATATAACGTAATACGTTATAACGTTATAATATGACGTTATATCATATAACGTAATACGTTATAACGTTATACCATATGACGTTATACCATATAACGTAATACGTTATAACGTTATACCATTAGTCGTTATACCATATAGCGTAATACGTTATAACGTTATACCATATAACGTAACACGTTATAACGTTATACCATATAACGTAATACTTTATAACGTTATACCATATAACGTAATACTTTATAACGTTATACCATATAACGTAATACTTTATAACGTTATACCATATAACGTAATACGTTATAACGTTATACCATATAACGTAATACGTTATAACGTTATACCATATAACGTAATACTTTATAACGTTACACCATATAACGTAATACGTTATAACGTTATACCATATGACGTTATACCATATAACGTAATACGTTATTACGTTATACCATATGACGATATACCACATAACGTAATACGTTATAACGTTATACCATATAACGTAATACGTTATAACGTTATACCATATGACGTTATACCATATAACGTAATACGTTATAGCGTTATACCATATGACGTTATACCATATAACGTAATACGTTATAACGTTATACCATATAACGTAACACGTTGTAACGTTATACCATATAACGTAATACTTTATAACGTTACACCATATAACGTAATACGTTATAACGTTATACTATATAACGTAATACGTTATAACGTTATACCATATGACGTTATACCATATAACGTAATACGTTATTACGTTATACCATATGACGATATACCACATAACGTAATACGTTATAACGTTATACCATATAACGTAATACGTTATAACGTTATACCATATAACGTAATACGTTATAACGTTATACCATATAACGTAATACGTTATAACGTTATACCATATAACGTAATACGTTATAACGTTATACCATATGACGTTATACCATATAACGTAATACGTTATTACGTTATACCATATGACGATATACCACTAACGTAATACGTTATAACGTTATACCATATAACGTAATACGTTATAACGTTACACCATATAACGTAATACGTTATTACGTTGTACCATATGACGATATACCACATAACGTAATACGTTACAACGTTATACCACATAACGTAATACGTTATTACGCTATACCATATGACGATATACCACATAACGTAATACGTTATAACGTTATACCATATAACGTAATAAGTTATAACGTTATACCATATAACGTAATACTTTATAACGTTACACCATATAACGTAATGCGTTATAACGTTATACCATATGACGTTATACCATATAACGTAATACGTTATTACGTTATACCATATAACGTAATACGTTACAACGTTATACCATATGACGTTGTACCATATAACGTAATACGTTATTACGTTATACCATATAATGTAATACGTTATAACGTTATGCCATATGACGTTATACCATATAACGTAATACGTTATTACGTTATACCATATGACGATATACCACATAACGTAATACGTTATAACGTTATACCATATAACGTAATACGTTATAGCGTTATACCATATGACGTTATACCATATAACGTAATACGTTATAACGTTATACCATATACATTAATACGTTATAACGTTATACCATATGACGTTATACCATATAACGTAATACGTTATTACGTTATACCATATGACGATATACCACATAACGTAATACGCTATAACGTTATACCATATAACGTAATACGTTATAACGTTATACCATATAACGTAATACGTTATTACGTTGTACCATATGACGATATACCACATAACGTAATACGTTATTACGTTATACCATATGACGATATACCACATAACGTAATACGTTATAACGTTATACCATATAACGTAATACGATATAACGTCATACCATATAACGTTATACGTTATTACGTTATACCATATGACGTTATATCACATAACGTAATACGTTATAACGTTATACCATATGACGTTATACCATATAACGTAATACGTTATAACGTTATAATATGACGTTATACCATATAACGTAATACGTTATTACGTTATACCATATGACGATATACCACATAACGTAATACGTTATAACCTTATACCATATAACGTAATACGTTATAACGTTATACCATATGACGTTATACCATATAACGTAATACGTTATAACGTTATACCATATAACGTAATACGTTATTACGTTATACCATATGACGATATACCACATAACGTAATACGTTATAACGTTATACCATATAACGTAATACGTTATAACGTTATACCATATGACGTTATACCATATAACGTAATACGTTATAACGTTATATCATATAACGTAATATGTTATAACGTTATACCATATGACGTTATACCATATAACGTAATACGTTATAACGTTATACCATATGACGTTATACCATATAACGTAATACGTTATAACGTTATACCATATAACGTAATACGTTATAACGTTATACCATATGACGTTATACCACATAACGTAATACGTTATAGCGTTATACCACATGACGTTATACCATATAACGTAATACGTTATAACGTTATACCATATAACGTAATACTTTATAACGTTATACCATATAACGTAATACGTTATAACGTTATACCATATGACGTTATACCATATAACGTAATACGTTATAACGTTATACCATATACATTAATACGTTATAACGTTATACCATATAACGTAATACGTTATAACGTTATACTATATAACGTAATACGTTATAACGTTATACCATATGACGTTATACCATATAACGTAATACGTTATTACGTTATACCATATGACGATATACCACATAACGTAATACGTTATAACGTTATACCATATAACGTAATACGTTATAACGTTATACTATATAACGTAATACGTTATAACGTTATACCATATGACGTTATACCATATAACGTAATACGTTATTACGTTATACCATATGACGATATACCACATAACGTAATACGTTATAACGTTATACCATATAACGTAATACGTTATAACGTTACACCATATAACGTAATACGTTATTACGTTGTACCATATGACGATATACCACATAA
This sequence comes from Bombus huntii, assembly GCF_024542735.1. Classification (NCBI taxonomy): domain Eukaryota; kingdom Metazoa; phylum Arthropoda; class Insecta; order Hymenoptera; family Apidae; genus Bombus; species Bombus huntii. Next base: position 3,669,272 of record NC_066244.1, read on the forward strand.
CGTAATACGTTACAACGTAATACCACATAACGTAATACGTTATTACGCTATACCATATGACGATATACCACATAACGTAATACGTTATAACGTTATACCATATAACGTAATAAGTTATAACGTTATACCATATAACGTAATACTTTATAACGTTACACCATATAACGTAATGCGTTATAACGTTATACCATATGACGTTATACCATATAACGTAATACGTTATTACGTTATACCATATAACGTAATACGTTACAACGTTATACCATATGACGTTATACCATATAACCTAATACGTTATTACGTTATACCATATAACGTAATACGTTATAACGTTATACCATATGACGTTATACCATATAACGTAATACGTTATTACGTTATACCATATGACGATATACCACATAACGTAATACGTTATAACGTTATACCATATAACGTAATACGTTATAGCGTTATACCATATGACGTTATACCATATAACGTAATACGTTATAACGTTATACCATATACATTAATACGTTATAACGTTATACCATATGACGTTATACCATATAACGTAATACGTTATTACGTTATACCATATGACGATATACCACATAACGTAATACGTTATAACGTTATACCATATAACGTAATACGTTATAACGTTATACCATATAACGTAATATGTTATTACGTTGTACCATATGACGATATACCACATAACGTAATACGTTACAACGTTATACCACATAACGTAATACGTTATTACGTTATACCATATGACGATATACCACATAACGTAATACGTTATAACGTTATACCATATAACGTAATACGATATAACGTCATACCATATAACGTTATACGTTATTACGTTATACCATATGACGTTATATCACATAACGTAATACGTTATAACGTTATACCATATGACGTTATACCATATAACGTAATACGTTATAACGTTATAATATGACGTTATACCATATATCGTAATACGTTATTACGTTATACCATATGACGATATACCACATAACGTAATACGTTATAACCTTATACCATATAACGTAATACGTTATAACGTTATACCATATGACGTTATACCATATAACGTAATACGTTATAACGTTATACCATATAACGTAATACGTTATTACGTTATACCATATGACGATATACCACATAACGTAATACGTTATAACGTTATACCATATAACGTAATACGTTATAACGTTATACCATATGACGTGATACCATATAGCGTAATACGTTATAACGTTATACCATATAACGTAACACGTTATAACGTTATACCATATAACGTAATACTTTATAACGTTATACCATATAACGTAATACGTTATAACGTTATACCATATAACGTAATACTTTATAACGTTACACCATATAACGTAATACGTTATAACGTTATACCATATGACGTTATACCATATAACGTAATACGTTATAACGTTATACCATATGACGTTATACCATATAACGTAATACGTTATAACGTTATACCATATAACGTAATACGTTATAACGTTATACCATATGACGTTATACCACATAACGTAATACGTTATAGCGTTATACCACATGACGTTATACCATATAACGTAATACGTTATAACGTTATACCATATAACGTAACACGTTGTAACGTTATACCATATAACGTAATACTTTATAACGTTACACCATATAACGTAATACGTTATAACGTTATACTATATAACGTAATACGTTATAACGTTATACCATATGACGTTATACCATATAACGTAATACGTTATTACGTTATACCATATGACGATATACCACATAACGTAATACGTTATAACGTTATACCATATAACGTAATACGTTATAACGTTATACCATATAACGTAATACGTTATAACGTTATACCATATAACGTAATACGTTATAACGTTATACCATATGACGTTATACCATATAACGTAATACGTTATTACGTTATACCATATGACGATATACCACATAACGTAATACGTTATAACGTTATACCATATAACGTAATACGTTATAACGTTACACCATATAACGTAATACGTTATTACGTTGTACCATATGACGATATACCACATAACGTAATACGTTACAACGTAATACCACATAACGTAATACGTTATTACGCTATACCATATGACGATATACCACATAACGTAATACGTTATAACGTTATACCATTTAACGTAATAAGTTATAACGTTATACCATATAACGTAATACGTTATAACGTTATACCATATGACGTTATACCATATAACGTAATACGTTATAACGTTATACCATATAACGTAACACGTTATAACGTTATACCATATAACGTAATACTTTATAACGTTACACCATATAACGTAATACTTTATAACGTTATACCACATAACGGAATACGTTATAACGTTATACCATATAACGTAATACGTTATAACGTTATACCATATAACGTAATACGTTATAACGTTATACCATAAGACGTTTATACCATATAACTTAATACGTTATTACGTTATACCATATAACGTAATACGTTATAACGTTATACCATATGACGTTATACCATATAACGTAATACGTTATTACGTTATACCATATGACGATATACCACATAACGTAATACGTTACAACGTTATACCATATAACGTAATACGTTGTTACGTTATACCATATGACGATATACCACATAACGTAATACGTTATAACGTTATACCATATAACGTAATAAGTTATAACGTTATACCATATAACGTAATACGTTATAACGTTATACCATATGACGTTATACCATATAACGTAGTACGTTATAACGTTATACCACATAACGTAATACGTTATAACGTTATACCATATGACGTTATACCATATAACGTAATACGTTATAACGTTATACCATATGACATTATACCATATAACGTAATACGTTATAACGTTATACCATATGACGTTATACCATATAACGTAATACGTTATAACGTTATACCATATGACGTTATACCATATAACGTAATACGTTATTACGTTATACCATATGACGATATACCACATAACGTAATACGTTATAACGTTATACCATATAACGTAATACGATATAACGTTATACCACATAACGGAATACGTTATAACGTTATACCATATAACGTAATACGTTATAACGTTATACCATATAACGTAATACGTTATAACGTTATACCATAAGACGTTTATACCATATAACTTAATACGTTATTACGTTATACCATATAACGTAATACGTTATAACGTTATACCATATGACGTTATACCATATAACGTAATACGTTATTACGTTATACCATATGACGATATACCACATAACGTAATACGTTACAACGTTATACCATATAACGTAATACGTTGTTACGTTATACCATATGACGATATACCACATAACGTAATACGTTATAACGTTATACCATATAACGTAATAAGTTATAACGTTATACCATATAACGTAATACGTTATAACGTTATACCATATGACGTTATACCATATAACGTAGTACGTTATAACGTTATACCACATAACGTAATACGTTATAACGTTATACCATATGACGTTATACCATATAACGTAATACGTTATAACGTTATACCATATGACATTATACCATATAACGTAATACGTTATAACGTTATACCATATGACGTTATACCATATAACGTAATACGTTATAACGTTATACCATATGACGTTATACCATATAACGTAATACGTTATTACGTTATACCATATGACGATATACCACATAACGTAATACGTTATAACGTTATACCATATAACGTAATACGATATAACGTTATACCATATAACGTAATACGTTATAACGTTATACCATATAACGTAATACGTTATAACGTTATACCATATGACGTTATACCATATAACGTAATACGTTATTACGTTATACCATATGACGATATACCACATAAAGTAATACGTTATAACGTTATACAATATAACGTAATACGTTATAACGTTATACCATATAACGTAATACGTTATTACGTTGTACCATATGACGATATACCACATAACGTAATACGTTACAACGTTATACCACATAACGTAATACGTTATTACGTTATACCATATGACGATATACCACATAACGTAATACGTTATAGCGTTATACCATATAACGTAATAAGTTATAACGTTATACCATATAACGTAATACTTTATAACGTTACACCATATAACGTAATGAGTTATAACGTTATACCATAAGACGTTATACCATATAACTTAATACGTTATTACGTTATACCATATAACGTAATACGTTATAACGTTATACCATCTGACGTTATACCATATAACGTAGTAAGTTATAACGATATACCATATAACGTAATACGTTATAACGTTATACCATATGACGTCATACCATATAACGTAATACGTTATTACGTTTCACCATATAACGTAATACGTTATTACGTTATACCATATGACGATATACCACATAACGTAATACGTTATAACGTTATACCATATAACGTAATACGTTATAACGTTATACCATATAACGGAATACGTTATTACGTTATACTATATGACGTTACACCACATAACGTAATACGTTATAACGTTATACCATATAACGTAATACGAAATAACGTTATACCATATAACGTAATACGTTATAACGTTATACCATATAACGTAATACGTTATAACGTTATACCATATGACGTTATACCATATAACGTAATACGTTATAACGTTATATCATATAACGTAATACGTTATAACGTTATATCATATAACGTAATACGTTATAACGTTATACCATATGACGTTATACCATAAAACGTAATACGTTATTACGTTATACCATATAACGTAATACGTTATAACGTTATACCATATGACATTATACCATATAACGTAATACGTTATTACGTTATACCATATGACGAAATACCACATAACGTAATACGTTATAACGTTATACCATATAACGTAATACGTTATAACGTTATACCATATAACGTAATACGTTATAACGTTATACCATATAACGTAATACGTTATAACGTTATACCATATGACGTTATACCATATAACGTAATACGTTACAACGTTATACCATATAACGTAATACGTTATAACGTTATACCATATGACGTTATACCATATAACGTAATACGTTATAGCGTTATACCATATGACGTTATACCATATAACGTAATACGTTATAACGTTATACCATATAACGTAACATGTTGTATCGTTATACCATATAACGTAATACTTTATAACGTTACACCATATAACGTAATACGTTATAACGTTATACTATATAACGTAATACGTTATAACGTTATACCATATGACGTTATACCATATAACGTAATACGTTATTACGTTATACCATATGACGATATACCACATAACGTAATACGTTATAACGTTATACCATATAACGTAATACGTTATAACGTTATACCATATAACGTAATACGTTATAACGCTATACCATATAACGTAATACGTTATAACGTTATACCATATGACGTTATACCATATAACGTAATACGTTATTACGTTATACCATATGACGATATACCACATAACGTAATACGTTATAACGTTATACCATATAACGTAATACGTTATAACGTTGTACCATATAACGTAATACGTTATAACGCTATACCATATAACGTAATACGTTATAACGTTATACCATATGACGTTATACCATATAACGTAATACGTTATTACGTTATACCATATGACGATATACCACATAACGTAATACGTTGTAACGTTATACCATATAACGTAATACGTTATAACGTTATACCATATAACGTAATACGTTAAAACGTTATACCATAAGACGTTATACCATATAACTTAATACGTTATTACGTTATACCATATAACGTAATACGTTATAACGTTATACCATATAACGTAATACGTTATAACGTTATACCATATAACGTAATACGTTATAACGTTATACTATATAACGTAATACGTTATAACGTTATACCATATGACGTTATACCACATAACGTAATACGTTATAACGTTATATCATATAACGTAATACGTTATAACGTTATACCATATGACGTTATACCATATAACGTAATACGTTATAACGTTATACCATATGACGTTATACCATATAGCGTAATACGTTATAACGTTATACCATATAACGTAACACGTTATAACGTTATACCATATAACGTAATACGTTATAACGTTATACCATATAACGTAACACGTTATAACGTTACACCATATAACGTAATACGTTATAACGTTATACCATATAACGTAATACTTTATAACGTTACACCACATATCGTAATACGTTATAACGTTATACCATATAACGTAATACGTTATAACGTTATACCATATAACGTAATACGTTATAACGTTATACCATATAACGGAATACGTTATTACGTTATACTATATGACGTTACACCACATAACGTAATACGTTATAACGTTATACCATATAACGTAATACGTAATAACGTTATACCATATAACGTAATACGTTATAACGTTATACCATATAACGTAATACGTTATAACGTTATACCATATGACGTTATACCATATAACGTAATACGTTATAACGTTATATCATATAACGTAATACGTTATAACGTTATATCATATAACGTAATACGTTATAACGTTATACCATATGACGTTATACCATAAAACGTAATACGTTATTACGTTATACCATATAACGTAATACGTTATAACGTTATACCATATGACATTATACCATATAACGTAATACGTTATTACGTTATACCATATGACGAAATACCACATAACGTAATACGTTATAACGTTATACCATATAACGTAATACGTTATAACGTTATACCATATAACGTAATACGTTATAACGTTATACCATATAACGTAATACGTTATAACGTTATACCATATGACGTTATACCATATAACGTAATACGTTACAACGTTATACCATATAACGTAATACGTTATAACGTTATACCATATGACGTTATACCATATAACGTAATACGTTATAACGTTATACCATATAACGTAATACGTAATAACGTTATACCATATAACGTAATACGTTATAACGTTATACCATATAACGTAATACGTTATAACGTTATACCATATGACGTTATACCATATAACGTAATACGTTATAACGTTATATCATATAACGTAATACGTTATAACGTTATATCATATAACGTAATACGTTATAACGTTATACCATATGACGTTATACCATAAAACGTAATACGTTATTACGTTATACCATATAACGTAATACGTTATAACGTTATACCATATGACATTATACCATATAACGTAATACGTTATTACGTTATACCATATGACGAAATACCACATAACGTAATACGTTATAACGTTATACCATATAACGTAATACGTTATAACGTTATACCATATAACGTAATACGTTATAACGTTATACCATATAACGTAATACGTTATAACGTTATACCATATGACGTTATACCATATAACGTAATACGTTACAACGTTATACCATATAACGTAATACGTTATAACGTTATACCATATGACGTTATACCATATAACGTAATACGTTATAGCGTTATACCATATGACGTTATACCATATAACGTAATACGTTATAACGTTATACCATATAACGTAACATGTTGTATCGTTATACCATATAACGTAATACTTTATAACGTTACACCATATAACGTAATACGTTATAACGTTATACTATATAATGTAATACGTTATAACGTTATACCATATGACGTTATACCATATAACGTAATACGTTATTACGTTATACCATACGACGATATACCACATAACGTAATACGTTATAACGTTATACCATATAACGTAATACGTTATAACGTTATACCATATAACGTAATACGTTATAACGCTATACCATATAACGTAATACGTTATAACGTTATACCATATGACGTTATACCATATAACGTAATACGTTATTACGTTATACCATATGACGATATACCACATAACGTAATACGTTATAACGTTATACCATATAACGTAATACGTTATAACGTTGTACCATATAACGTAATACGTTATAACGCTATACCATATAACGTAATACGTTATAACGTTATACCATATGACGTTATACCATATAACGTAATACGTTATTACGTTATACCATATGACGATATACCACATAACGTAATACGTTGTAACGTTATACCATATAACGTAATACGTTATAACGTTATACCATATAACGTAATACGTTAAAACGTTATACCATAAGACGTTATACCATATAACTTAATACGTTATTACGTTATACCATATAACGTAATACGTTATAACGTTATACCATATAACGTAATACGTTATAACGTTATACCATATAACGTAATACGTTATAACGTTATACTATATAACGTAATACGTTATAACGTTATACCATATGACGTTATACCACATAACGTAATACGTTATAACGTTATATCATATAACGTAATACGTTATAACGTTATACCATATGACGTTATACCATATAACGTAATACGTTATAACGTTATACCATATGACGTTATACCATATAGCGTAATACGTTATAACGTTATACCATATAACGTAACACGTTATAACGTTATACCATATAACGTAATACGTTATAACGTTATACCATATAACGTAACACGTTATAACGTTACACCATATAACGTAATACGTTATAACGTTATACCATATAACGTAATACTTGATAACGTTACACCACATATCGTAATACGTTATAACGTTATACCATATAACGTAATACGTTATAACGTTATACCATATAACGTAATACGTTATAACGTTATACCATATAACGGAATACGTTATTACGTTATACTATATGACGTTACACCACATAACGTAATACGTTATAACGTTATACCATATAACGTAATACGTAATAACGTTATACCATATAACGTAATACGTTATAACGTTATACCATATAACGTAATACGTTATAACGTTATACCATATGACGTTATACCATATAACGTAATACGTTATAACGTTATATCATATAACGTAATACGTTATAACGTTATATCATATAACGTAATACGTTATAACGTTATACCATATGACGTTATACCATAAAACGTAATACGTTATTACGTTATACCATATAACGTAATACGTTATAACGTTATACCATATGACATTATACCATATAACGTAATACGTTATTACGTTATACCATATGACGAAATACCACATAACGTAATACGTTATAACGTTATACCATATAACGTAATACGTTATAACGTTATACCATATAACGTAATACGTTATAACGTTATACCATATAACGTAATACGTTATAACGTTATACCATATGACGTTATACCATATAACGTAATACGTTACAACGTTATACCATATAACGTAATACGTTATAACGTTATACCATATGACGTTATACCATATAACGTAATACGTTATAGCGTTATACCATATGACGTTATACCATATAACGTAATACGTTATAACGTTATACCATATAACGTAACATGTTGTATCGTTATACCATATAACGTAATACTTTATAACGTTACACCATATAACGTAATACGTTATAACGTTATACTATATAACGTAATACGTTATAACGTTATACCATATGACGTTATACCATATAACGTAATACGTTATTACGTTATACCATATGACGATATACCACATAACGTAATACGTTATAACGTTATACCATATAACGTAATACGTTATAACGTTATACCATATAACGTAATACGTTATAACGCTATACCATATAACGTAATACGTTATAACGTTATACCATATGACGTTATACCATATAACGTAATACGTTATTACGTTATACCATATGACGATATACCACATAACGTAATACGTTATAACGTTATACCATATAACGTAATACGTTATAACGTTGTACCATATAACGTAATACGTTATAACGCTATACCATATAACGTAATACGTTATAACGTTATACCATATGACGTTATACCATATAACGTAATACGTTATTACGTTATACCATATGACGATATACCACATAACGTAATACGTTGTAACGTTATACCATATAACGTAATACGTTATAACGTTATACCATATAACGTAATACGTTAAAACGTTATACCATAAGACGTTATACCATATAACTTAATACGTTATTACGTTATACCATATAACGTAATACGTTATAACGTTATACCATATAACGTAATACGTTATAACGTTATACCATATAACGTAATACGTTATAACGTTATACTATATAACGTAATACGTTATAACGTTATACCATATGACGTTATACCACATAACGTAATACGTTATAACGTTATATCATATAACGTAATACGTTATAACGTTATACCATATGACGTTATACCATATAACGTAATACGTTATAACGTTATACCATATGACGTTATACCATATAACGTAATACGTTATAACGTTATACCATATGACGTTATACCATATAGCGTAATACGTTATAACGTTATACCATATAACGTAACACGTTATAACGTTATACCATATAACGTAATACGTTATAACGTTATACCATATAACGTAACACGTTATAACGTTACACCATATAACGTAATACGTTATAACGTTATACCATATAACGTAATACTTTATAACGTTACACCACATATCGTAATACGTTATAACGTTATACCATATAACGTAATACGTTATAACGTTATACCACATAACGTAATACGTTATAACGTTATACCATATAACGTAATACGTTATAACGTTATACCATATAACGTAATACGTTAAAACGTTATACCATAAGACGTTATACCATATAACGTAGTACGTTATAACGATGTACCACATAACGTAATACGTTATAACGTTATACCATATAACGTAATACGTTATAACGTTATACCACATAACGTAATACGTTATAACGTAATACCATATAACGTAATACGTTATAACGTTATACCATATAACGTAATACGTTAAAACGTTATACCATAAGACGTTATACCATATAACTTAATACGTTATTACGTTATACCATATAACGTAATACGTTATAACGTTATACCATATGACGTTATACCATATAACGTAATACGTTATTACATTATACCATATGACGATATACCACATAACGTAATACGTTACAACGTTATACCATATAACGTAATACGTTATTACGTTATACCATATGACGATACACCACATAACGTTATACGTTATAACGTTATACCATATAACGTAGTACGTTATAACGTTATACCACATAACGTAATACGTTATAACGTTATACCATATGACGTTATACCATATAACGTAATACGTTATAACGTTATACCATAGGACGTTATACCATATAACGTAATACGTTATAACGTTATAGCATATAACGTAATACGTTATAACGTTATACCATAAGACGTTATACCATATAACTTAATACGTTCTTACGTTATACCATATAACGTAATACGTTATAACGTTATACCATATGACGTTATACCATATAACGTAATACGTTATGACGTTATACCATAGGACGTTATACCATATAACGTAATACGTTATAACGTTATAGCATATAACGTAATACGTTATAACGTTATACCATAAGACGTCATACCATATAACTTAATACGTTATTACGTTATACCATATAACGTAATACGTTATAACCTTATACCATATGACGTTATACCATATAACGTAATACGTTATAACGTTATACCATATAACGTAATACGTTATTACGTTATACTATATGACGTTACACCACATAACGTAATACGTTATAACGTTATACCATATAACGTAATACGTTATAACGTTATACCATATAACGTAATACGTTATAACGTTATACCATATAACGTAATACGTTATAACGTTATACCATATGACGTTATACCATATAACGTAATACGTTATAACGTTATATCATATAACGTAATACGTTATAACGTTATACCATATGACGTTATACCATATAACGTAATACGTTATTACGTTATACCATATAACGTAATACGTTATAACGTTATACCATATGACGTTATACCATATAACGTAATACGTTATTACGTTATACCATATGACGATATACCACATAACGTAATACGTTATAACGTTATACCATATAACGTAATACGTTATAACGTTATACCATATAACGTAATACGTTATAACGTTATACCATATGACGTTATACCATATAACGTAATACCTTATAACGTTATACCATATAACGTAATACGTTATAACGTTATACCATATGACGTTATACCATATAACGTAATACGTTACAGCGTTATACCATATGACGTTATACCATATAACGTAATACGTTATAGCGTTATACCATATACCGTAACATGTTGTAACGTTATACCATATAACGTAATACTTTATAACGTTACACCATATAACGTAATACGTTATAACGTTATACTATATAACGTAACACGTTATAACGTTATACCATATGACGTTATACCATATAACGTAATACGTTATTACGTTATACCATATGACGATATACCACATAACGTAATACGTTATAACGTTATACCATATAACGTAATACGTTATAACGTTATACCATATAACGTAATACGTTATAACGTTATACCATATAACGTAATACGTTATAACGTTATACCATATGACGTTATACCATATAACGTAATACGTTATTACGTTATACCATATGACGATATACCACATAACGTAATACGTTATAACGTTATACCATATAACGTAATACGTTATAACGTTATACCATAAAACGTAATACGTTATTACGTTGTACCATATGACGATATACCACATAACGTAATAAGTTATAACGTTATACCATATAACGTAATACTTTATAACGTTACACCATATAACGTAATGCGTTATAACGTTATACCATAAGACGTTATACCATATAACTTAATACGTTATTACGTCATACCATATAACGTAATACGTTATAACGTTATACCATATGACGTTATACCATATAACGTAATACGTTATTACGTTTCACCATATAACGTAATACGTTATTACGTTATACCATATGACGATATACCACATAACGTAATACGTTATAACGTTATACCATATAACGTAATACGTTATAACGTTATACCATATAACGTAATACGTTATATCGTTATACCATATAACGTAATACGTTATAACGTCATACCATATAACGTAATACGTTATTACGTTATACCATATGACGTTATACTACATAACGTAATACGTTATAACGTTATACCATATGACGTTATACCATATAACGTAATACGTTATAACGTTATAATACGACGTTATACCATATAACGTAATACGTTATTACGTTATACCATATGACGATATACCACATAACGTAATACGTTATAACCTTATACCATATAACGTAATACGTTATAACGTTATACCATATGACGTTATACCATATAACGTAATACGTTATAACGTTATACCGTATAACGTAATACGTTATTACGTTATACCATATGACGATATACCACATAACGTAATACGTTATAACGTTATACCATATAACGTAATACGTTATGACGTTATACCATATGACGTTATACCATATAACGTAATACGTTATAACGTTATACCATATAACGGAATACGTTATTACGTTATACTATATGACGTTACACCACATAACGTAATACGTTATAACGTTATACCATATAACGTAATACGTTATAACGTTATACCATATGACGTTATACCATATAACGTAATACGTTACAGCGTTATACCATATGACGTTATACCATATAACGTAATACGTTATAGCGTTATACCATATAACGTAACATGTTGTAACGTTATACCATATAACGTAATACTTTATAACGTTACACCATATAACGTAATACGTTATAACGTTATACTATATAACGTAACACGTTATAACGTTATACCATATGACGTTATACCATATAACGTAATACGTTATTACGTTATACCATATGACGATATACCACATAACGTAATACGTTATAACGTTATACCATATAACGTAATACGTTATAACGTTATACCATATAACGTAATACGTTATAACGTTATACCATATAACGTAATACGTTATAACGTTATACCATATGACGTTATACCATATAACGTAATACGTTATTACGTTATACCATATGACGATATACCACATAACGTAATACGTTATAACGTTATACCATATAACGTAATACGTTATAACGTTATACCATAAAACGTAATACGTTATTACGTTGTACCATATGACGATATACCACATAACGTAATACGTTATTACGTTACACCATATGACGATATACCACATAACGTAATACGTTATAACGTTATACCATATAACGTAATAAGTTATAACGTTATACCATATAACGTAATACTTTATAACGTTACACCATATAACGTAATGCGTTATAACGTTATACCATAAGACGTTATACCATATAACTTAATACGTTATTACGTCATACCATATAACGTAATACGTTATAATGTTATACCATATGACGTTATACCATATAACGTAATACGTTATTACGTTTCACCATATAACGTAATACGTTATTACGTTATACCATATGACGATATACCACATAACGTAATACGTTATAACGTTATACCATATAACGTAATACGTTATAACGTTATACCATATAACGTAATACGTTATATCGTTATACCATATAACGTAATACGTTATAACGTTATAATATGACGTTATACCATATAACGTAATACGTTATTACGTTATACCATATGACGATATACCACATAACGTAATACGTTATAACCTTATACCATACAACGTAATACGTTATAACGTTATACCATATGACGTTATACCATATAACGTAATACGTTATAACGTTATACCATATAACGTAATACGTTATTACGTTATACCATATGACGTTATACTACATAACGTAATACGTTATAACGTTATACCATATGACGTTACACCACATAACGTAATACGTTATAACGTTATACCATATAACGTAATACGTTATAACGATATACCATATAACGTAATACGTTATAACGTTATACCATATAATGTAATACGTTATAACGTTATACCATATGACGTTATACCATATAACGTAATACGTTATAACGTTATATCATATAACGTAATACGTTATAACCTTATACCATATAACGTAATACGTTATTACGTTATACCATATAACGTAATACGTTATAACGTTATACCATATGACGTTATACCATATAACGTAATACGTTATTACGTTATACCATATGACGTTATACCATATAACGTAATACGTTATAACGTTATACCATATAACGTAATACGTTATTACGTTATACCATATGACGTTACACCACATAACGTAATACGTTATAACGTTATACCATATAACGTAATACGTTATAACGTTATACCATATAACGTAATACGTTATAACGTTATACCATATGACGTTATACCATATAACGTAATACGTTATAACGTTATATCATATAACGTAATACGTTATAACGTTATACCATATGACGTTATACCAAATAACGTAATACGTTATAACGTTATACCATATGACGTTATACCATATAACGTAATACGTTATTACGTTACACCATATAACGTAATACGTTATTACGTTATACCATATGACGATATACCACATAACGTAATACGTTATAACGTTATACCATATAACGTAATACGTTATAACGTTATACCATGTAACGTAATACGTTATAACGTTATACCATATAACGTAATACGTTACAACGTTATACCATGTAACGTAATATGTTATAACGTTATACCATATGACGTTATACCATATAACGTAATACCTTATAACGTCATACCATATAACGTAATACGTTATTACGTTATTCCATATGACGTTATACCACATAACGTAATACGTTATAACGTTATACCATATGACGATATATCATATAACGTCATACGTTATAACGTTATACCATATAGCGTAATACGTTATAACGTAATACGTTATAACCTTATACCATATAACGTAATAAGTTATAACGTAATACGTTATAACCTTATACCATATAACGTAATACGTTATAACGTTATACCATATGACGTTATACCATATAACGTAATACGTTATAACGTTATACCATATAACGTAATACGTTATTACGTTATACCATATGACGTTACACCACATAACGTAATACGTTATAACGTTATACCACATAACGTAATACGTTATAACGTTATACCATATAACGTGATACGTTATAACGTTATACCATATAACGTAATACGTTATAACGTTATACCATATGACGTTATACCATATAACGTAATACGTTATAACGTTATATCATATAACGTAATACGTTATAACGTTATACCATATGACGTTATACCATATAACGTAATACGTTATAACGTTATACCATATGACGTTATACCATATAGCGTAATACGTTATAACGTTATACCATATAACGTAACACGTTATAACGTTATACCATATAACGTAATACTTTATAACGTTATACCATATAACGTAATACTTTATAACGTTATACCATATAACGTAATACTTTATAACGTTATACCATATAACGTAATACGTTATAACGGTATACCATATAACGTAATACGTTATAACGTTATAGCATATAACGTAATACGTTATAACGTTATAGCATTTAACGTAATACTTTATAACGTTATACCATATAACGTAATACGTTATAACGTTATACCATATAACGTAATACTTTATAACGTTACACCATATAACGTAATACGTTATAACGTTATACCATATAACGTAATACTTTATAACGTTACACCATATAACGTAATACGTTATAACGTTATACCACATAACGTAATACGTTATAACGTTATACCATATAACGTAATACGTTATAACGTTATACCATATAACGTAATACGTTATAACGTTATACCATAAGACGTTATACCATATAACTTAATACGTTATTACGTTATACCATATAACGTAATACGTTATAACGTTATACCATATGACGTTATACCATATAACGTAATACGTTATTACGTTATACCATATGACGATATACCACATAACGTAATACGTTACAACGTTATACCATATAACGTAATACGTTATTACGTTATACCATATGACGATATACCACATAACGTAATACGTTATAACGTTATACCATATAACGTAATACGTTATAACGTTATACCATATAACGTAATACGTTATTACGTTATACCATATGACGTTACACCACATAACGTAATACGTTATAACGTTATACCATATAACGTAATACGTTATAACGTTATACCATATAACGTAATACGTTATAACGTTATACCATATAACGTAATACGTTATAACGTTATACCATATGACGTTATACCATATAACGTAATACGTTATAACGTTATATCATATAACGTAATACGTTATAACGTTATACCATATGACGTTATACCATATAGCGTAATACGTTATAACGTTATACCATATAACGTAACACGTTATAACGTTATACCATATAACGTAATACTTTATAACGTTATACCATATAACGTAATACTTTATAACGTTATACCATATAACGTAATACTTTATAACGTTATACCATATAACGTAATACGTTATAACGGTATACCATATAACGTAATACGTTATAACGTTATAGCATATAACGTAATACGTTATAACGTTATAGCATATAACGTAATACTTTATATCGTTATACCATATAACGTAATACGTTATAACGTTATACCATATAACGTAATACTTTATAACGTTACACCATATAACGTAATACGTTATAACGTAACACCATATAACGTAATACTTTATAACGTTACACCATATAACGTAATACGTTATAACGTTATACCACATAACGTAATACGTTATAACGTTATAGCATATAACGTAATACTTTATATCGTTATACCATATAACGTAATACGTTATAACGTTATACCATATAACGTAATACTTTATAACGTTATACCATATAACGTAACACGTTATAACGTTATACCATATAACGTAATACTTTATAACGTTATACCATATAACGTAATACTTTATAACGTTATACCATATAACGTAATACTTTATAACGTTATACCATATAACGTAATACGTTATAACGGTATACCATATAACGTAATACGTTATAACGTTATAGCATATAACGTAATACGTTATAACGTTATAGCATTTAACGTAATACTTTATAACGTTATACCATATAACGTAATACGTTATAACGTTATACCATATAACGTAATACTTTATAACGTTACACCATATAACGTAATACGTTATAACGTTATACCATATAACGTAATACTTTATAACGTTACACCATATAACGTAATACGTTATAACGTTATACCACATAACGTAATACGTTATAACGTTATACCATATAACGTAATACGTTATAACGTTATACCATATAACGTAATACCATATAACGTAATACGTTATAACGTTATACCATAAGACGTTATACCATATAACTTAATACGTTATTACGTTATACCATATAACGTAATACGTTATAACGTTATACCATATGACGTTATACCATATAACGTAATACGTTATTACGTTATACCATATGACGATATACCACATAACGTAATACGTTACAACGTTATACCATATAACGTAATACGTTATTACGTTATACCATATGACGATATACCACATAACGTAATACGTTATAACGTTATACCATATAACGTAATAAGTTATAACGTTATACCATATAACGTAATACTTTATAACGTTACACCATATAACGTAATACGTTATAACGTAACACCATATAACGTAATACTTTATAACGTTACACCATATAACGTAATACGTTATAACGTTATACCACATAACGTAATACGTTATAACGTTATACCATATAACGTAATACGATATAACGTTATACCATATAACGTAATACGTTATAACGTTATACCATAAGACGTTATACCATATAACTTAATACGTTATTACGTTATACCATATAACGTAATACGTTATAACGTTATACCATATGACGTTATACCATATAACGTAATACGTTATTACGTTATACCATATGACGATATACCACATAACGTAATACGTTACAACGTTATACCATATAACGTAATACGTTATTACGTTATACCATATGACGATATACCACATAACGTAATACGTTATAACGTTATACCATATGACGTTATACCATATAACGTAATACGTTATAACGTTATACCATAGAACGTAATACGTTATAACGTTATACCATATGACGTTATACCATATAACGTAATACGTTATAACGTTATATCATATAACGTAATACGTTATAACGTTATACCATATGACGTTATACCATATAACGTAATACGTTATAACGTTATACCATATGACGTTATACCATATAGCGTAATACGTTATAACGTTATACCATATAACGTAACACGTTATAACGTTATACCATATAACGTAATACTTTATAACGTTATACCATATAACGTAATACTTTATAACGTTATACCATATAACGTAATACTTTATAACGTTATACCATATAACGTAATACGTTATAACGGTATACCATATAACGTAATACGTTATAACGTTATAGCATATAACGTAATACGTTATAACGTTATAGCATTTAACGTAATACTTTATAACGTTATACCATATAACGTAATACGTTATAACGTTATACCATATAACGTAATACTTTATAACGTTACACCATATAACGTAATACGTTATAACGTTATACCATATAACGTAATACTTTATAACGTTACACCATATAACGTAATACGTTATAACGTTATACCACATAACGTAATACGTTATAACGTTATACCATATAACGTAATACGTTATAACGTTATACCATATAACGTAATACCATATAACGTAATACGTTATAACGTTATACCATAAGACGTTATACCATATAACTTAATACGTTATTACGTTATACCATATAACGTAATACGTTATAACGTTATACCATATGACGTTATACCATATAACGTAATACGTTATTACGTTATACCATATGACGATATACCACATAACGTAATACGTTACAACGTTATACCATAAAACGTAATACGTTATTACGTTATACCATATGACGATATACCACATAACGTAATACGTTATAACGTTATACCATATAACGTAATAAGTTATAACGTTATACCATATAACGTAATACTTTATAACGTTACACCATATAACGTAATACGTTATAACGTAACACCATATAACGTAATACTTTATAACGTTACACCATATAACGTAATACGTTATAACGTTATACCACATAACGTAATACGTTATAACGTTATACCATATAACGTAATACGATATAACGTTATACCATATAACGTAATACGTTATAACGTTATACCATAAGACGTTATACCATATAACTTAATACGTTATTACGTTATACCATATAACGTAATACGTTATAACGTTATACCATATGACGTTATACCATATAACGTAATACGTTATTACGTTATACCATATGACGATATACCACATAACGTAATACGTTACAACGTTATACCATATAACGTAATACGTTATTACGTTATACCATATGACGATATACCACATAACGTAATACGTTATAACGTTATACCATATGACGTTATACCATATAACGTAATACGTTATAACGTTATACCATATAACGTAATACGTTATAACGTTATACCATATGACGTTATACCATATAACGTAATACGTTATAACGTTATATCATATAACGTAATACGTTATAACGTTATACCATATGACGTTATACCATATAACGTAATACGTTATAACGTTATACCATATGACGTTATACCATATAGCGTAATACGTTATAACGTTATACCATATAACGTAACACGTTATAACGTTATACCATATAACGTAATACTTTATAACGTTATACCATATAACGTAATACTTTATAACGTTATACCATATAACGTAATACTTTATAACGTTATACCATATAACGTAATACGTTATAACGGTATACCATATAACGTAATACGTTATAACGTTATAGCATATAACGTAATACGTTATAACGTTATAGCATTTAACGTAATACTTTATAACGTTATACCATATAACGTAATACGTTATAACGTTATACCATATAACGTAATACTTTATAACGTTACACCATATAACGTAATACGTTATAACGTTATACCATATAACGTAATACTTTATAACGTTACACCATATAACGTAATACGTTATAACGTTATACCACATAACGTAATACGTTATAACGTTATACCATATAACGTAATACGTTATAACGTTATACCATATAACGTAATACCATATAACGTAATACGTTATAACGTTATACCATAAGACGTTATACCATATAACTTAATACGTTATTACGTTATACCATATAACGTAATACGTTATAACGTTATACCATATGACGTTATACCATATAACGTAATACGTTATTACGTTATACCATATGACGATATACCACATAACGTAATACGTTACAACGTTATACCATATAACGTAATACGTTATTACGTTATACCATATGACGATATACCACATAACGTAATACGTTATAACGTTATACCATATAACGTAATAAGTTATAACGTTATACCATATAACGTAATACGTTATAACGTTATACCATATGACGTTATACCATATAACGTAGTACGTTATAACGTTATACCACATAACGTAATACGTTAGAACGTTATACCATATGACGATATATCATATAACGTAATACGTTATAACGTTATACCATATAACGTAATACGTTATAACGTTATACCATATAACGTAATACGTTATAACGTTATACCATATGACGTTATACCATATAACGTAATACGTTATAACGTTATACCATATAACGTAATACGTTTTAACGTAATACGTTATAACCTTATACCATATAACGTAATACGTTATAACGTTATACCATATGACGTTATACCATATAACGTAATACGTTATAACGTTATACCATATAACGTAATACGTTATTACGTTATACCATATGACGTTACACCACATAACGTAATACGTTATAACGTTATACCATATAACGTAATACGTTATAACGTTATACCATATAACGTAATACGTTATAACGTTATACCATATAACGTAATACGTTATAACGTTATACCATATGACGTTATACCATATAACGTAATACGTTATAACGTTATATCATATAACGTAATACGTTATAACGTTATACCATATGACGTTATACCATATAGCGTAATACGTTATAACGTTATACCATATAACGTAACACGTTATAACGTTATACCATATAACGTAATACTTTATAACGTTATACCATATAACGTAATACTTTATAACGTTATACCATATAACGTAATACTTTATAACGTTATACCATATAACGTAATACTTTATAACGTTATACCATATAACGTAATACGTTATAACGGTATACCATATAACGTAATACGTTATAACGTTATAGCATATAACGTAATACGTTATAACGTTATAGCATATAACGTAATACTTTATAACGTTATAGCATATAACGTAATACGTTATAACGTTATACCATATAACGTAATACTTTATAACGTTACACCATATAACGTAATACGTTATAACGTAACACCATATAACGTCATACTTTATAACGTTACACCATATAACGTAATACGTTATAACGTTATACCACATAACGTAATACGTTATAACGTTATACCATATAACGTAATACGATATAACGTTATACCATATAACGTAATACGTTATAACGTTATACCATATAACGTAATACGTTATAACGTTATACCATATGACGTTATACCATATAACGTAATACGTTATTACGTTATACCATATGACGATATACCACATAACGTAAGACGTTACAACGTTATACCATATAACGTAATACGTTATTACGTTATACCATATGACGATATACCACATAACGTAATACGTTATAACGTTATACCATATAACGTAATAAGTTATAACGTTATACCATATAACGTAATACGTTATAACGTTATACCATATGACGTTATACCATATAACGTAGTACGTTATAACGTTATACCACATAACGTAATACGTTAGAACGTTATACCATATGACGTTATACCATATAACGTAATACGTTATAACGTTATACCATAGGACGTTATACCATATAACGTAATACGTTATAACGTTATACCATAAGACGTTATACCATATAACTTAATACGTTATTACGTTATACCATATAACGTAATACGTTATAACCTTATACCATATGACGTTATACCATATAACGTAGTACGTTATAACCTTATCCCATATAAAGTAATGCGTTATAACGTTATACCATATGACGTTATACCATATAACGTAATACGTTATTACGTTACACCATATAAAGTAATACGTTATTACGTTATACCATATGACGATATACCACATAACGTAATACGATATAACGTTATACCATATAACGTAATACGTTATAACGTTATACCATATAACGTAATACGTTATAACGTTATACCATATAACGTAATAAGTTATAACGTTATACCATGTAACGTAATACGTTATAACGTTATACCATATGACGTTATACCATATAACGTAATACGTTATTACGTTATACCATATAACGTAATACGTTATAACGTAATACCATATAACGTAATACGTTATAACGTTATACCATATGACGATATACCATATAACGTAATACGTTATTACGTTATACCATATAACGTAATACGTTATAACGTTATACCATATAACGTAATACGTTATAACGTTATACCATATAACGTAATACTTTATAACGTTATACCATATAACGTAATACGTTATAACGTTATACCATATAACGTAATAAGTTATAACGTTATACCATGTAACGTAATACGTTATAACGTTATACCATATGACGTTATACCATATAACGTAATACGTTATTACGTTATACCATATAACGTAATACGTTATAACGTTATACCATATAACGTAATACGTTATAACGTTATACCATATAACGTAATACGTTATAACGTTATACCATATGACGTTATACCATATAACGTAATACGTTATAACGTTATATCATATAACGTAATACGTTATAACGTTATACCATATAACGTAATACGTTATAACGTTATACCATATGACGTTATACCATATAACGTAATACGTTGTAGCGTTATACCATATAACGTAACACGTTATAACGTTATACCATATAACGTAATACTTTATAACGTTATACCATATAACGTAATACGTTATAACGTTATAGCATATAACGTAATACTTTATAGCGTTATACCATATAACGTAATACGTTATAACGTTATACCATATAACGTGATACGTTATAACGTTATAGCATATAACGTAGTACGTTATAACGTTATAGCATATAACGTAATACTTTATAACGTTATACCATATGACGTTATACCATATAACGTAATACGTTATTACGTTATACCATATAACGTAATACGTTATAACGTAATACCATATAACGTAATACGTTATAACGTTATACCATATGACGATATACCATATAACGTAATACGTTATTACGTTATACCATATAACGTAATACGTTATAACGTTATACCATGTAACGTAATACGTTATAACGTTATACCATATGACGTTATACCACATAACGTAATACGTTATAACGTTATACCATATAACGTAATACGTTATAACGTTATACCATATAACGTAATACGTTATAACGTTATACCATGTAACGTAATACGTTATAACGTTATACCATATGACGTTATACCACATAACGTAATACGTTACAACGTTATACCATATAACGTAATACGTTATTACGTTATACCATATGACGATATACCACATAACGTAATACGTTATAACGTTATACCATATAACGTAATAAGTCATAACGTTATACCATATAACGTAATACGTTATAACGTTATACCATATAACGTAATAAGTTATAACGTTATACCATGTAACGTAATACGTTATAACGTTATACCATATGACGTTATACCACATAACGTAATACGTTATAACGTTATACCATATAACGTAATACGTTATAACGATATACCATATAACGTAATACGTTATAACGTTATACCATATAACGTAATACGTTATAACGTTATACTATATGACGTTATACCATATAACGTAATACGTTATAACGTTATATCATATAACGTAATACGTTATAACGTTATACCATATGACGTTATACGTTATAACGTTATACCATATAACGTAATACTTTATAACGTTATACCATATAACGTAATACGTTACAACGTTATACCATATAACGTAATACGTTATAACGATATACCATATAACGTAATAAGTTATAACGTTATACCATGTAACGTAATACGTTATAACGTTATACCATATGACGTTATACCATATAACGTAATACGTTATTACGTTATACCATATAACGTAATACGTTATAACGTTATACCATATAACGTAATACGTTATAACGTTATACCATATAACGTAATACGTTATAACGTTATACCATATGACGTTATACCATATAACGTAATACGTTATAACGTTATATCATATGACGTAATACGTTATAACGTTATACCATATGACGTTATACCATATAACGTAATACGTTATAACGTTATACCATATGACGTTATACCATATAACGTAATACGTTGTAGCGTTATACCATATAACGTAACACGTTATAACGTTATACCATATAACGTAATACTTTATAACGTTATACCATATAACGTAATACGTTATAACGTTATAGCATATAACGTAATACTTTATAGCGTTATACCATATAACGTAATACGTTATAACGTTATACCATATAACGTGATACGTTATAACGTTATAGCATATAACGTAGTACGTTATAACGTTATAGCATATAACGTAATACTTTTTAACGTTATACCATATGACGTTATACCATATAACGTAATACGTTATAGCGTTATACCATATAACGTAACACGTTATAACGTTATACCATATAACGTAATACTTTATAACGTTATACCATATAACGTAATACGTTATAACGTTATATCATATAACGTAATACGTTATAACGTTATACCATATGACGTTATACCATATAACGTAATACTTTATAACGTTATACCATATAACGTAATACTTTATAACGTTATACCATATAACGTAATACTTTATAACGTTATACCATATAACGTAATACGTTATAACGGTATACCATATAACGTAATACGTTATAACGTTATAGCATATAACGTAATACGTTATAACGTTATAGCATATAACGTAATACTTTATAACGTTATACCATATAACGTAATACGTTATAACGTTATACCATATAACGTAATACTTTATAACGTTACACCATATAACGTAATACGTTATAACGTAACACCATATAACGTAATACTTTATAACGTTACACCATATAACGTAATACGTTATAACGTTATACCACATAACGTAATAAGATATAACGTTATACCACATAACGTAATACGTTATAACGTTATACCATATAACGTAATACGATATAACGTTATACCATATAACTTAATACGTTATTACGTTATACCATATAACGTAATACGTTATAACGTTATACCATATGACGTTATACCATATAACGTAATACGTTATTACGTTATACCATATGACGATATACCACATAACGTAATACGTTACAACGTTATACCATATAACGTAATACGTTATTACGTTATACCATATGACGATATACCACATAACGTAATACGTTATAACGTTATACCATATGACGTTATACCATATAACGTAATACGTTATAACGTTATACCATATGACGTTATACCATATAACGTAATACGTTATAACGTTATACCATATAACGTAATACGTTATAACGTTATACTATATGACGTTATACCATATAACGTAATACGTTATAACGTTATATCATATAACGTAATACGTTATAACGTTATACCATATGACGTTATACCATATAACGTAATACGTTATAACGTTATACCATATGACGTTATACCATATAACGTAATACGTTATAGCGTTATACCATATAACGTAACACGTTATAACGTTATACCATATAACGTAATACTTTATAACGTTATACCATATAACGTAATACGTTATAACGTTATACCATATAACGTAATACTTTATAACGTTATACCATATAACGTAATACGTTATAACGTTATACCATATAACGTAATAAGTTATAACGTTATACCATGTAACGTAATACGTTATAACGTTATACCATATGACGTTATACCATATAACGTAATACGTTATTACGTTATACCATATAACGTAATACGTTATAACGTTATACCATATAACGTAATACGTTATAACGTTATACCATATAACGTAATACGTTATAACGTTATACCATATGACGTTATACCATATAACGTAATACGTTATAACGTTATATCATATAACGTAATACGTTATAACGTTATACCATATAACGTAATACGTTATAACGTTATACCATATGACGTTATACCATATAACGTAATACGTTGTAGCGTTATACCATATAACGTAACACGTTATAACGTTATACCATATAACGTAATACTTTATAACGTTATACCATATAACGTAATACGTTATAACGTTATAGCATATAACGTAATACTTTATAGCGTTATACCATATAACGTAATACGTTATAACGTTATACCATATGACGTTATACCATATAACGTAATACGTTATAACGTTATACCATATAACGTAATACGTTATAACGTTATACTATATGACGTTATACCATATAACGTAATACGTTATAACGTTATATCATATAACGTAATACGTTATAACGTTATACCATATGACGTTATACCATATAACGTAATACGTTATAACGTTATACCATATGACGTTATACCATATAACGTAATACGTTATAGCGTTATACCATATAACGTAACACGTTATAACGTTATACCATATAACGTAATACTTTATAACGTTATACCATATAACGTAATACGTTATAACGTTATACCATATAACGTAATACTTTATAACGTTATACCATATAACGTAATACGTTATAACGTTATACCATATAACGTAATAAGTTATAACGTTATACCATGTAACGTAATACGTTATAACGTTATACCATATGACGTTATACCATATAACGTAATACGTTATTACGTTATACCATATAACGTAATACGTTATAACGTTATACCATATAACGTAATACGTTATAACGTTATACCATATAACGTAATACGTTATAACGTTATACCATATGACGTTATACCATATAACGTAATACGTTATAACGTTATATCATATAACGTAATACGTTATAACGTTATACCATATAACGTAATACGTTATAACGTTATACCATATGACGTTATACCATATAACGTAATACGTTGTAGCGTTATACCATATAACGTAACACGTTATAACGTTATACCATATAACGTAATACTTTATAACGTTATACCATATAACGTAATACGTTATAACGTTATAGCATATAACGTAATACTTTATAGCGTTATACCATATAACGTAATACGTTATAACGTTATACCATATAACGTAATACTTTATAACGTTATACCATATAACGTAATACGTTATAACGTTATACCATATAACGTAATACGTTATAACGTTATACCATATGACGTTATACCATATAACGTAATACGTTGTAGCGTTATACCATATAACGTAACACGTTATAACGTTATACCATATAACGTAATACTTTATAACGTTATACCATATAACGTAATACGTTATAACGTAATACCATATAACGTAATACGTTATAACGTTATACCATATGACGATATACCATATAACGTAATACGTTATTACGTTATACCATATAACGTAATACGTTATAACGTTATACCATATGACGTTATACCATATAACGTAATACGTTATTACGTTATACCATATGACGATATACCACATAACGTAATACGTTACAACGTTATACCATATAACGTAATACGTTATTACGTTATACCATATGACGATATACCACATAACGTAATACGTTATAACGTTATACCATATAACGTAATAAGTCATAACGTTATACCATATAACGTAATACGTTATAACGTTATACCATATAACGTAATAAGTTATAACGTTATACCATGTATCGTAATACGTTATAACGTTATACCATATGACGTTATACCACATAACGTAATACGTTATAACGTTATACCATATAACGTAATACGTTATAACGTTATACCATATAACGTAATACGTTATAACGTTATACCATATAACGTAATACGTTATAACGTTATACTATATGACGTTATACCATATAACGTAATACGTTATAACGTTATATCATATAACGTAATACGTTATAACGTTATACCATATGACGTTATACGTTATAACGTTATACCATATAACGTAATACTTTATAACGTTATACCATATAACGTAATACGTTACAACGTTATACCATATAACGTAATACGTTATAACGATATACCATATAACGTAATAAGTTATAACGTTATACCATGTAACGTAATACGTTATAACGTTATACCATATGACGTTATACCATATAACGTAATACGTTATTACGTTATACCATATAACGTAATACGTTATAACGTTATACCATATAACGTAATACGTTATAACGTTATACCATATAACGTAATACGTTATAACGTTATACCATATGACGTTATACCATATAACGTAATACGTTATAACGTTATATCATATGACGTAATACGTTATAACGTTATACCATATGACGTTATACCATATAACGTAATACGTTATAACGTTATACCATATGACGTTATACCATATAACGTAATACGTTGTAGCGTTATACCATATAACGTAACACGTTATAACGTTATACCATATAACGTAATACTTTATAACGTTATACCATATAACGTAATACGTTATAACGTTATAGCATATAACGTAATACTTTATAGCGTTATACCATATAACGTAATACGTTATAACGTTATACCATATAACGTGATACGTTATAACGTTATAGCATATAACGTAGTACGTTATAACGTTATAGCATATAACGTAATACTTTTTAACGTTATACCATATGACGTTATACCATATAACGTAATACGTTATAGCGTTATACCATATAACGTAACACGTTATAACGTTATACCATATAACGTAATACTTTATAACGTTATACCATATAACGTAATACGTTATAACGTTATATCATATAACGTAATACGTTATAACGTTATACCATATGACGTTATACCATATAGCGTAATACGTTATAACGTTATACCATATAACGTAACACGTTATAACGTTATACCATATAACGTAATACTTTATAACGTTATACCATATAACGTAATACTTTATAACGTTATACCATATAACGTAATACTTTATAACGTTATACCATATAACGTAATACGTTATAACGGTATACCATATAACGTAATACGTTATAACGTTATAGCATATAACGTAATACGTTATAACGTTATAGCATATAACGTAATACTTTATAACGTTATACCATATAACGTAATACGTTATAACGTTATACCATATAACGTAATACTTTATAACGTTACACCATATAACGTAATACGTTATAACGTAACACCATATAACGTAATACTTTATAACGTTACACCATATAACGTAATACGTTATAACGTTATACCACATAACGTAATAAGATATAACGTTATACCACATAACGTAATACGTTATAACGTTATACCATATAACGTAATACGATATAACGTTATACCATATAACTTAATACGTTATTACGTTATACCATATAACGTAATACGTTATAACGTTATACCATATGACGTTATACCATATAACGTAATACGTTATTACGTTATACCATATGACGATATACCACATAACGTAATACGTTACAACGTTATACCATATAACGTAATACGTTATTACGTTATACCATATGACGATATATCACATAACGTAATACGTTATAACGTTATACCATATAACGTAATAAGTTATAACGTTATACCATATAACGTAATACGTTATAACGTTATACCATAGGACGTTATACCATATAACGTAATACGTTATAACGTTATAGCATATAACGTAATACGTTATAACGTTATACCATAAGACGTTATACCATATAACTTAATACGTTATTACGTTATACCATATAACGTAATACGTTATAACGTTATACCATATGACGTTATACCATATAACGTAATACGTTATAACGTTATACCATAGGACGTTATACCATATAACGTAATACGTTATAACGTTATAGCATATAACGTAATACGTTATAACGTTATACCATAAGACGTTATACCATATAACTTAATACGTTATTACGTTATACCATATAACGTAATACGTTATAACCTTATACCATATGACGTTATACCATATAACGTAGTACGTTATAACCTTATACCATATAAAGTAATGCGTTATAACGTTATACCATATGACGTTATACCATATAACGTAATACGTTATTACGTTACACCATATAAAGTAATACGTTATTACGTTATACCATATGACGATATACCACATAACGTAATACGATATAACGTTATACCATATAACGTAATACGTTATAACGTTATATCATATAACGTAATACGTTATAACGTTATACCATATGACGTTATACCATATAGCGTAATACGTTATAACGTTATACCATATAACGTAACACGTTATAACGTTATACCATATAACGTAATACTTTATAACGTTATACCATATAACGTAATACGTTATAACGTAACACCATATAACGTAATACTTTATAACGTTACACCATATAACGTAATACGTTATAACGTTATACCACATAACGTAATACGATATAACGTTATACCACATAACGTAATACGTTATAACGTTATACCATATAACGTAATACGATATAACGTTATACCATATAACTTAATACGTTATTACGTTATACCATATAACGTAATACGTTATAACGTTATACCATATGACGTTATACCATATAACGTAATACGTTATTACGTTATACCATATGACGATATACCACATAACGTAATACGTTACAACGTTATACCATATAACGTAATACGTTATTACGTTATACCATATGACGATATACCACATAACGTAATACGTTATAACGTTATACCATATAACGTAATAAGTTATAACGTTATACCATATAACGTAATACGTTATAACGTTATACCATAGGACGTTATACCATATAACGTAATACGTTATAACGTTATAGCATATAACGTAATACGTTATAACGTTATACCATAAGACGTTATACCATATAACTTAATACGTTATTACGTTATACCATATAACGTAATACGTTATAACGTTATACCATATGACGTTATACCATATAACGTAATACGTTATAACGTTATACCATAGGACGTTATACCATATAACGTAATACGTTATAACGTTATAGCATATAACGTAATACGTTATAACGTTATACCATAAGACGTTATACCATATAACTTAATACGTTATTACGTTATACCATATAACGTAATACGTTATAACCTTATACCATATGACGTTATACCATATAACGTAGTACGTTATAACCTTATACCATATAAAGTAATGCGTTATAACGTTATACCATATGACGTTATACCATATAACGTAATACGTTATTACGTTACACCATATAAAGTAATACGTTATTACGTTATACCATATGACGATATACCACATAACGTAATACGATATAACGTTATACCATATAACGTAATACGTTATAACGTTATACCATATAACGTAATACGTTATAACGTTATACCATATGACGTTATACCATATAACGTAATACGTTATAACGTTATATCATATAACGTAATACGTTATAACGTTATACCATATGACGTTATACCATATAGCGTAATACGTTATAACGTTATACCATATAACGTAACACGTTATAACGTTATACCATATAACGTAATACTTTATAACGTTATACCATATAACGTAATACTTTATAACGTTATACCATATAACGTAATACTTTATAACGTTATACCATATAACGTAATACGTTATAACGGTATACCATATAACGTAATACGTTATAACGTTATAGCATATAACGTAATACGTTATAACGTTATAGCATATAACGTAATACTTTATAACGTTATACCATATAACGTAATACGTTATAACGTTATACCATATAACGTAATACTTTATAACGTTACACCATATAACGTAATACGTTATAACGTAACACCATATAACGTAATACTTTATAACGTTACACCATATAACGTAATACGTTATAACGTTATACCACATAACGTAATACGATATAACGTTATACCACATAACGTAATACGTTATAACGTTATACCATATAACGTAATACGATATAACGTTATACCATATAACTTAATACGTTATTACGTTATACCATATAACGTAATACGTTATAACGTTATACCATATGACGTTATACCATATAACGTAATACGTTATTACGTTATACCATATGACGATATACCACATAACGTAATACGTTACAACGTTATACCATATAACGTAATTCGTTATTACGTTATACCATATGACGATATACCACATAACGTAATACGTTATAACGTTATACCATATAACGTAATAAGTTATAACGTTATACCATATAACGTAATACGTTATAACGTTATACCATAGGACGTTATACCATATAACGTAATACGTTATAACGTTATAGCATATAACGTAATACGTTATAACGTTATACCATAAGACGTTATACCATATAACTTAATACGTTATTACGTTATACCATATAACGTAATACGTTATAACGTTATACCATATGACGTTATACCATATAACGTAATACGTTATAACGTTATACCATAGGACGTTATACCATATAACGTAATACGTTATAACGTTATAGCATATAACGTAATACGTTATAACGTTATACCATAAGACGTTATACCATATAACTTAATACGTTATTACGTTATACCATATAACGTAATACGTTACGACCTTATACCATATGACGTTATACCATATAACGTAGTACGTTATAACCTTATACCATATAAAGTAATGCGTTATAACGTTATACCATATGACGTTATACCATATAACGTAATACGTTATTACGTTACACCATATAAAGTAATACGTTATTACGTTATACCATATGACGATATACCACATAACGTAATACGATATAACGTTATACCATATAACGTAATACGTTATAACGTTATACCATATAACGTAATACGTTATAACGTTATACCATATAACGTAATAAGTTATAACGTTATACCATGTAACGTAATACGTTATAACGTTATACCATATGACGTTATACCATATAACGTAATACGTTATTACGTTATACCATATAACGTAATACGTTATAACGTTATACCATATAACGTAATACGTTATAACGTTATACCATATGACGATATACCATATAACGTAATACGTTATTACGTTATACCATATAACGTAATACGTTATAACGTTATACCATATGACGTTATACCATATAACGTAATACGTTATTACGTTATACCATATGACGATATACCACATAACGTAATACGTTATAACGTTATACCATATAACGTAATACGTTATAACGTTATACCATATGACGTTATACCATATAACGTAATACGTTATAACGTTATACCATATAACGTAATACGTTATTACGTTATACCATATGATGTTATACCACATAACGTAATACGTTATAACGTTATACCATATAACGTAATACGTTATAACGTTATACCATATAACGTAATACGTTATAACGTTATACTATATGACGTTATACCATATAACGTAATACGTTATAACGTTATATCATATAACGTAATACGTTATAACGTTATACCATATGACGTTATACCATATAACGTAATACGTTATAACGTTATACCATATGACGTTATACCATATAACGTAATACGTTATAGCGTTATACCATATAACGTAACACGTTATAACGTTATACCATATAACGTAATACTTTATAACGTTATACCATATAACGTAATACGTTATAACGTTATACCATATAACGTAATACGTTATAACGTTATACCATATAACGTAATACGTTATAACGTTATACCATATAACGTAATAAGTTATAACGTTATACCATGTAACGTAATACGTTATAACGTTATACCATATGACGTTATACCATATAACGTAATACGTTATTACGTTATACCATATAACGTAGTACGTTATAACGTTATACCATATAACGTAATACGTTATAACGTTATACCATATAACGTAATACGTTATAACGTTATACCATATGACGTTATACCATATAACGTAATACGTTATAACGTTATATCATATAACGTAATACGTTATAACGTTATACCATATGACGTTATACCATATAACGTAATACGTTATAACGTTATACCATATGACGTTATACCATATAACGTAATACGTTGTAGCGTTATACCATATAACGTAACACGTTATAACGTTATACCATATAACGTAATACTTTATAACGTTATACCATATAACGTAATACGTTATAACGTTATAGCGTATAACGTAATACTTTATAGCGTTATACCATATAACGTAATACGTTATAACGTTATACCATATAACGTGATACGTTATAACGTTATAGCATATAACGTAGTACGTTATAACGTTATAGCATATAACGTAATACTTTATAACGTTATACCATATGACGTTATACCATATAACGTAATACGTTATTACGTTATACCATATAACGTAATACGTTATAACGTAATACCATATAACGTAATACGTTATAACGTTATACCATATGACGATATACCATATAACGTAATACGTTATTACGTTATACCATATAACGTAATACGTTATAACGTTATACCATATGACGTTATACCATATAACGTAATACGTTATTACGTTATACCATATGACGATATACCACATAACGTAATACGTTACAACGTTATACCATATAACGTAATACGTTATTACGTTATACCATATGACGTTATACCATATAACGTAATACGTTATAACGTTATACCATATGACGTTATACCATATAACGTAATACGTTATAGCGTTATACCATATAACGTAACACGTTATAACGTTATACCATATAACGTAATACTTTATAACGTTATACCATATAACGTAATACGTTATAACGTTATACCATATAACGTAATACTTTATAACGTTATACCATATAACGTAATACGTTATAACGTTATACCATATAACGTAATAAGTTATAACGTTATACCATGTAACGTAATACGTTATAACGTTATACCATATGACGTTATACCATATAACGTAATACGTTATAACGTTATACCATATAACGTAATACGTTATAACGTTATACCATATGACGTTATACCATATAACGTAATACGTTATAACGTTATATCATATAACGTAATACGTTATAACGTTATATCATATAACGTAATACGTTATAACGTTATACCATATGACGTTATACCATATGACGTTATACCATATAACGTAATACGTTATAACGTTATACCATATGACGTTATACCATATAACGTAATACGTTATAACGTTATACCATATAACGTGATACGTTATAACGTTATAGCATATAACGTAGTACGTTATAACGTTATAGCATATAACGTAATACTTTATAACGTTATACCATATGACGTTATACCATATAACGTAATACGTTATTACGTTATACCATATAACGTAATACGTTATAACGTAATACCATATAACGTAATACGTTATAACGTTATACCATATAACGTAATACGTTATTACGTTATACCATATGATGTTATACCACATAACGTAATACGTTATAACGTTATACCATATAACGTAATACGTTATAACGTTATACCATATAACGTAATACGTTATAACGTTATACCATATAACGTAATACGTTATAACGTTATACTATATGACGTTATACCATATAACGTAATACGTTATAACGTTATATCATATAACGTAATACGTTATAACGTTATACCATATGACGTTATACCACATAACGTAATACGTTATAACGTTATACCATATAACGTAATACGTTATAACGTTATACCATATAACGTAATACGTTATAACGTTATACCATATAACGTAATACGTTATAACGTTATACTATATGACGCTATACCATATAACGTAATACGTTATAACGTTATATCATATAACGTAATACGTTATAACGTTATACCATATGACGTTATACCATATAACGTAATACGTTATAACGTTATACCATATGACGTTATACCATATAACGTAATACGTTATAGCGTTATACCATATAACGTAACACGTTATAACGTTATACCATATAACGTAATACTTTATAACGTTATACCATATAACGTAATACGTTATAACGTTATACCATATAACGTAATACTTTATAACGTTATACCATATAACGTAACACGTTATAACGTTATACCATATAACGTAATAAGTTATAACGTTATACCATGTAACGTAATACGTTATAACGTTATACCATATGACGTTATGCCATATGACGTTATACCATATAACGTAATACGTTATTACGTTATACCATATAACGTAATACGTTATAACGTTATACCATATAACGTAATACGTTATAACGTTATACCATATAACGTAATACGTTATAACGTTATACCATATGACGTTATACCATATAACGTAATACGTTATAACGTTATATCATATAACGTAATACGTTATAACGTTATACCATATGACGTTATACCATATAACGTAATACGTTATAACGTTATACCATATGACGTTATACCATATAACGTAATACGTTGTAGCGTTATACCATATAACGTAACACGTTATAACGTTATACCATATAACGTAATACTTTATAACGTTATACCATATAACGTAATACGTTATAACGTTATAGCATATAACGTAATACTTTATAGCGTTATACCATATAACGTAATACGTTATAACGTTATACCATATAACGTGATACGTTATAACGTTATAGCATATAACGTAGTACGTTATAACGTTATAGCATATAACGTAATACTTTATAACGTTATACCATATAACGTAATACGTTATAACGTTATACCATATAACGTAATACTTTATAACGTTACACCATATAACGTAATACGTTATAACGTTATACCATATAACGTAATACTTTATAACGTTACACCATATAACGTAATACGTTATAAGGTTATACCATATAACGTAATACGTTATAACGTTATAGCATATAAAGTAATACGTTATAACGTTATACCATATAGCATAATACGTTATAACGTTATACCATATAACGTAATACGTTATAACGTTATACCATATGACGTTATACCATATAACGTAATAAGTTATAACGTTATACCATGTAACGTAATACGTTATAACGTTATACCATATGACGTTATACCATATAACGTAATACGTTATAACGTTATACCATATAACGTAATACTTTATAAAGTTATACCATATAACTTAATACGTTATAACGTTATACCATATAACGTAATACGTTATAACGTTATACCATATAGCGTAATACGTTATAACGTTATACCATATAACGTAATACGTTATAATGTTATACCATATGACGTTATACCATATAACGTAATACGTTATAACGTTATACCATATAACGTATTACGTTATAACGTTATACCATATGACGTTATACCACATAACGTAATACGTTATAACGTTATACCATATGACGATATACCATATAACGTAAGACGTTATTACGTTATACCATATAACGTAATACGTTATAACGTTATGTCATATAACGTAATACGTTATAACGTTATACGATATAACGTAATACGTTATAACGTTATACCATATGACGTTATACCATATAACGTAATACGTTATAACGCTATATCATATAACGTAATACGTTATAACGTTATACCATATGACGTTATACCATATAACGTAATACGTTATAACGTTATACCATATGACGTTATACCATATAACGTAATACGTTATAGCGTTATACCATATAACGTAACACGTTATAACGTTATACCATATAACGTAATACTTTATAACGTTATAACGTTATAGCATATAACGTAATACGTTATAACGTTATACCATATGACGATATACCATATAACGTAATACGTTATTACGTTATACCATATAACGTAATACGTTATAACGTTATACCATATGACGTTATACCATATAACGTAATACGTTATTACGTTATACCATATGACGATATACCACATAACGTAATACGTTATAACGTTATACCATATAACGTAATACGTTATAACGTTATACCATATGACGTTATACCATATAACGTAATACGTTATAACGTTATACCATATAACGTAATAAGTCATAACGTTATACCATATAACGTAATACGTTATAACGTTATACCATATAACGTAATACGTTATAACGTTATACCATATGACGTTATACCATATAACGTAATACGTTATTACGTTATACCATATGACGATATACCACATAACGTAATACGTTATAACGTTATACCATATAACGTAATACGTTATAACGTTATACCATATGACGTTATACCATATAACGTAATACGTTATAACGTTATACCATATAACGTAATACGTTATAACGTTATACCATATAACGTAATACTTTATAAAGTTATACCATATAACTTAATACGTTATAACGTTATACCATATAACGTAATACGTTATAACGTTATACCATATAGCGTAATACGTTATAACGTTATACCATATAACGTAATACGTTATAATGTTATACCATATGACGTTATACCATATAACGTAATACGTTATAACGTTATACCATATAACGTATTACGTTATAACGTTATACCATATGACGTTATACCACATAACGTAATACGTTATAACGTTATACCATATGACGATATACCATATAACGTAAGACGTTATTACGTTATACCATATAACGTAATACGTTATAACGTTATGCCATATAACGTAATACGTTATAACGTTATACGATATAACGTAATACGTTATAACGTTATACCATATGACGTTATACCATATAACGTAATACGTTATAACGCTATATCATATAACGTAATACGTTATAACGTTATACCATATGACGTTATACCATATAACGTAATACGTTATAACGTTATACCATATGACGTTATACCATATAACGTAATACGTTATAGCGTTATACCATATAACGTAACACGTTATAACGTTATACCATATAACGTAATACTTTATAACGTTATAACGTTATAGCATATAACGTAATACGTTATAACGTTATACCATATGACGATATACCATATAACGTAATACGTTATTACGTTATACCATATAACGTAATACGTTATAACGTTATACCATATGACGTTATACCATATAACGTAATACGTTATTACGTTATACCATATGACGATATACCACATAACGTAATACGTTATAACGTTATACCATATAACGTAATACGTTATAACGTTATACCATATGACGTTATACCATATAACGTAATACGTTATAACGTTATACCATATAACGTAATAAGTCATAACGTTATACCATATAACGTAATACGTTATAACGTTATACCATATGACGTTATACCATATAACGTAATACGTTATAACGTTATATCATATAACGTAATACGTTATAACGTTATACCATATGACGTTATACCACATAACGTAATACGTTATAACGTTATACCATATAACGTAATACGTTATAACGTTATACCATATAACGTAATACGTTATAACGTTATACCATATAACGTAATACGTTATAACGTTATACTATATGACGTTATACCATATAACGTAATACGTTATAACGTTATATCATATAACGTAATACGTTATAACGTTATACCATATGACGTTATACCATATAACGTAATACGTTATAACGTTATACCATATGACGTTATACCATATAACGTAATACGTTATAGCGTTATACCATATAACGTAACACGTTATAACGTTATACCATATAACGTAATACTTTATAACGTTATACCATATAACGTAATACGTTATAACGTTATACCATATAACGTAATACTTTATAACGTTATACCATATAACGTAACACGTTATAACGTTATACCATATAACGTAATAAGTTATAACGTTATACCATGTAACGTAATACGTTATAACGTTATACCATATGACGTTATACCATATGACGTTATACCATATAACGTAATACGTTATTACGTTATACCATATAACGTAATACGTTATAACGTTATACCATATAACGTAATACGTTATAACGTTATACCATATAACGTAATACGTTATAACGTTATACCATATGACGTTATACCATATAACGTTATACGTTATAACGTTATATCATATAACGTAATACGTTATAACGTTATACCATATGACGTTATACCATATAACGTAATACGTTATAACGTTATACCATATGACGTTATACCATATAACGTAATACGTTGTAGCGTTATACCATATAACGTAACACGTTATAACGTTATACCATATAACGTAATACTTTATAACGTTATACCATATAACGTAATACGTTATAACGTTATAGCATATAACGTAATACTTTATAGCGTTATACCATATAACGTAATACGTTATAACGTTATACCATATAACGTGATACGTTATAACGTTATAGCATATAACGTAGTACGTTATAACGTTATAGCATATAACGTAATACTTTATAACGTTATACCATATAACGTAATACGTTATAACGTTATACCATATAACGTAATACTTTATAACGTTACACCATATAACGTAATACGTTATAACGTTATACCATATAACGTAATACTTTATAACGTTACACCATATAACGTAATACGTTATAAGGTTATACCATATAACGTAATACGTTATAACGTTATAGCATATAAAGTAATACGTTATAACGTTATACCATATAGCATAATACGTTATAACGTTATACCATATAACGTAATACGTTATAACGTTATACCATATGACGTTATACCATATAACGTAATAAGTTATAACGTTATACCATGTAACGTAATACGTAATAACGTTATACCATATGACGTTATACCATATAACGTAATACGTTATAACGTTATACCATATAACGTAATACTTTATAAAGTTATACCATATAACTTAATACGTTATAACGTTATACCATATAACGTAATACGTTATAACGTTATACCATATAGCGTAATACGTTATAACGTTATACCATATAACGTAATACGTTATAATGTTATACCATATGACGTTATACCATATAACGTAATACGTTATAACGTTATACCATATAACGTATTACGTTATAACGTTATACCATATGACGTTATACCACATAACGTAATACGTTATAACGTTATACCATATGACGATATACCATATAACGTAAGACGTTATTACGTTATACCATATAACGTAATACGTTATAACGTTATGCCATATAACGTAATACGTTATAACGTTATACGATATAACGTAATACGTTATAACGTTATACCATATGACGTTATACCATATAACGTAATACGTTATAGCGTTATACCATATAACGTAACACGTTATAACGTTATACCATATAACGTAATACTTTATAACGTTATAACGTTATAGCATATAACGTAATACTTTATAGCGTTATACCATATAACGTAGTTCGTTATAACGTTATACCATATAACGTGATACGTTATAACGTTATACCATATAGCGTAATACGTTATAACGTTATACCATATAACGTAATACGTTATAACGTTATACCATATAACGTAATACGTTATAACGTTATACCATATCACGTAATACGTTATATCGTTATACCATATAACGTAATACGTTATAACGTTATACCATAAAACGTAATACGTTATAACGTTATACCATATAACGTAATACGTTATTACGTTATACCATATAACGTAATACTTTATAAAGTTATACCATATAACTTAATACGTTATAACGTTATACCATATATTGTAATACGTTATAACGTTATACCATATAGCGTAATACGTTATAACGTTATACCATATAACGTAATACGTTATAATGTTATACCATATGACGTTATACCATATAACGTAATACGTTATAACGTTATACCATATAACGTAATACGTTATAACGTTATACCGTATGACGTTATACCATATAACGTAATACGTTATAACGTTATA
The DNA here is from genome assembly GCF_024542735.1 of Bombus huntii. Taxonomy (NCBI): domain Eukaryota; kingdom Metazoa; phylum Arthropoda; class Insecta; order Hymenoptera; family Apidae; genus Bombus; species Bombus huntii. Next base: position 3,712,889 of record NC_066244.1, read on the forward strand.
CCATATGACGATATACCATATAACGTAATACGTTATAACGTTATACCATATAACGTAATACGTTATAACGTTATACCATATAACGTAATACGTTACAACGTTATACCATATAACGTAATACTTTATATCGTTATACCATATAACTTAATACGTTATAACGTTATACCATATGACGTTATACCATATAACGTAATACGTTATTACGTTACACCATATAACGTAATACGTTATTACGTTATACCATATGACGATATACCACATAACGTAATACGTTATAACGTTATACCATATAACGTAATACGTTATAACGTTATACCATATAACGTAATACGTTATAACGTTATACCATATAACGTAATACGTTATAACGTTATACCATATAACGTAATACGTTATAACGTTATACCATATAACGTAACACGTTATAACGTTATACCATATGACGTTATACCATATAACGTAATACGTTATTACGTTACACCATATAACGTAATACGTTATTACGTTATACCATATGACGATATACCACATAACGTAATACGTTATAACGTTATACCATATAACGTAATACGTTATAACGTTATACCATATGACGTTATACCATATAACGTAATACGTTATAACGTTATACCATATAACGTAATACGTTATAACGTTATACCATATAACGTAATACGTTATAACGTTATACCATATAACGTAATACGTTATAACGTTATACCATATAACGTAACACGTTATAACGTTATACCATATGACGTTATACCATATAACGTAATACGTTATTACGTTACACCATATAACGTAATACGTTATTACGTTATACCATATGACGATATACCACATAACGTAATACGTTATAACGTTATACCATATAACGTAATACGTTATAACGTTATACCATATGACGTTATACCATATAACGTAATACGTTATAACGTTATACCATATAACGTAATACGTTATTACGTTATACCATATGATGTTATACCACATAACGTAATACGTTATAACGTTATACCATATAACGTAATACGTTATAACGTTATACCATATAACGTAATACGTTATAACGTTATATCATATAACGTAATACGTTATAACGTTATACCATATGACGTTATACCATATAACGTAATACGTTATAACGTTATACCATATGACGTTATACCATATAACGTAATACGTTATAGCGTTATACCATATAACGTAACACGTTATAACGTTATACCATATAACGTAATACTTTATAACGTTATACCATATAACGTAATACGTTATAACGTTATACCATATAACGTAATAAGTTATAACGTTATACCATGTAACGTAATACGTTATAACGTTATACCATATGACGTTATACCATATAACGTAATACGTTATTACATTATACCATATAACGTAATACGTTATAACGTTATACCATATAACGTAATACGTTATAACGTTATACCATATGACGTTATACCATATAACGTAATACGTTATTACGTTATACCATATAACGTAATACGTTATAACGTTATACCATATGACGTTATACCATATAACGTAATACGTTATTACGTTATACCATATGACGATATACCACATAACGTAATACGTTATAACGTTATACCATATAACGTAATACGTTATAACGTTATACCATATGACGTTATACCATATAACGTAATACGTTATAACGTTATAGCATATAACGTAATACTTTATAACGTTACACCATATAACGTAATACGTTATAACGTTATACCATATAACGTAATACTTTATAACGTTACACCATATAACGTAATACGTTATAAGGTTATACCATATAACGTAATACGTTATAACGTTATAGCATATAAAGTAATACGTTATAACGTTATACCATATAGCGTAATACGTTATAACGTTATACCATATAACGTAATACGTTAGAACGTTATACCATATCACGTAATACGTTATATCGTTATACCATATAACGTAATACGTTATAACGTTATACCATATAACGTAATACGTTATAACGTTATACCATATAACGTAATACGTTATAACGTTGTACCATATAACGTAATAGTTTATAAAGTTATACCATATAACTTAATACGTTATAACGTTATACCATATAACGTAATACGTTATAACGTTATACCATATAGCGTAATACGTTATAACGTTATACCATATAACGTAATACGTTATAATGTTATACCATATGACGTTATACCATATAACGTAATACGTTATAACGTTATACCATATATCGTAATACGTTATAACGTTATACCATATGACGTTATACCATATAACGTAATACGTTATAACGTTATACCATATGACGATATACCATATAACGTAATACGTTATAACGTTATACCATATAACGTAATACGTTATAACGTTATACCATATAACGTAATACGTTACAACGTTATGCCATATAACGTAATACTTTATAACGTTATACCATATAACTTAATACGTTATAACGTTATACCATATGACGCTATACCATATAACGTAATACGTTATAACGTTATACCATATAACGTAATACGTTATAACGTTATACCATATAACGTAATACGTTATAACGTTATACCATATAACGTAACACGTTATAACGTTATACCATATGACGTTATACCATATAACGTAATACGTTATTACGTTATACCATATGACGATATACCACATAACGTAATACGTTATAACGTTATACCATATAACGTAATACGTTATAACGTTATACCATATGACGATATACCATATAACGTAATACGTTATAACGTTATACCATATAACGTAATACGTTATAACGTTATACCATATAACGTAATACGTTACAACGTTATACCATATAACGTAATACTTTATAACGTTACACCATATAACGTAATACGTTATTACGTTATACCATATGACGATATACCACATAACGTAATACGTTATAACGTTATACTATATAACGTAATACGTTATAACGTTATACCATATAACGTAATACGTTATAACGTTATACCATATGACGTTATACCATATAACATAATACGTTATTACGTTATACCATATGACGATATACCACATAACGTAATACGTTATAACGTTATACCATATAACGTAATACGTTATAACGTTATACCATATAACGTAATACGTTACAACGTTATACCATATAACGTAATACTTTATAACGTTACACCATATAACGTAATACGTTATTACGTTATACCATATGACGATATACCATATAACGTAATACGTTATAACGTTATACCATATAACGTAATACGTTATAACGTTATACCATATAACGTAATACGTTACAACGTTATACCATATAACGTAATACTTTATAACGTTACACCATATAACGTAATACGTTATTACGTTATACCATATGACGATATACCACATAACGTAATACGTTATAACGTTATACTATATAACGTAATACGTTATAACGTTATACCATATAACGTAATACGTTATAACGTTATACCATATGACGTTATACCATATAACATAATACGTTATTACGTTATACCATATGACGATATACCACATAACGTAATACGTTATAACGTTATACTATATAACGTAATACGTTATAACGTTATACCATATAACGTAATACGTTACAACGTTATACCATATAACGTAATACTTTATAACGTTACACCATATAACGTAATACGTTATTACGTTATACCATATGACGATATACCACATAACGTAATACGTTATAACGTTATACCATATGACGTTATACCATATAACGTAATACGTTATTACGTTATACCATATGACGATATACCACATAACGTAATACGTTACAACGTTATACCATATGACGTTATACCATATAACGTAATACGTTATAACGTTATACCATATAACGTAACACGTTATAACGTAATACCATATAACGTAATACTTTATAACGTTATACCATATAACGTAATACGTTATAACGTTATACCATATAACGTAATACTTTATAACGTTACACCATATAACGTAATACGTTATAACGTTATACCATATGACGTTATACCATATAACGTAATATGTTATAACGTTATACCATATAACGTAATACGTTATAACGTTATAGCATATAACGTAATACATTATAACGTTATACCATATAACGTAATACGTTATAACGTTATACCATATGACGTTATACCATATAACGTAATAAGTTATTACGTTATACCATATAACGTAATACGTTATAACGTTATACCATATGACGTTATACCATATAACATAATACGTTATTACGTTATACCATATGACGATATACCACATAACGTAATACGTTATAACGTTATACCATATAACGTAATACGTTATAACGTTATACCATATAACGTAATACGTTATAACGTTATACCATATGTCATTATACCATATAACGTAATACGTTATTACGTTATACCATATAACGTAATACGTTATAACGTTATACCATATGAGGTTATACCATATAACGTAATACGTTATTACGATATACCATATAACGTAATACGTTATAACGTTATACCATATAACGTATTACGTTATAACGTTATACCATATGACATTATACCATATAATGTAATACGTTATAACGATATACCATATAACGTAATACGTTATAACGTTATAGCATATAACGTAATACGTTATAACGTTATACCATATAACGTAATACGTTATAACGTTATACCATATGACGTTATACCATATAACGTAATACGTTATTACGTTATACCATATGACGATATACCACATAACGTAATACGTTATAACGTTATACCATATAACGTAATACGTTATAACGTTATACCATATGACGTTATACCATATAACGTAATACGTTATAACGTTATACCATATAACGTAATAAGTCATAACGTTATACCATATAACGTAATACGTTATAACGTTATACCATATAACGTAATACGTTATAACGTTATACCATATAACGTAATACGTTATAACGTTATACCATATAACGTAATACGTTATAACGTTATACTATATGACGTTATACCATATAACGTAATACGTTATAACGTTATATCATATAACGTAATACGTTATAACGTTATACCATATGACGTTATACCATATAACGTAATACGTTATAACGTTATACCATATGACGTTATACCATATAACGTAATACGTTATAGCGTTATACCATATAACGTAACACGTTATAACGTTATACCATATAACGTAATACTTTATAACGTTATACCATATAACGTAATACGTTATAACGTTATACCATATAACGTAATAAGTTATAACGTTATACCATGTAACGTAATACGTTATAACGTTATACCACATGACGTTATACCATATAACGTAATACGTTATTACGTTATACCATATAACGTAATACGTTATAACGTTATACCATATAACGTAATACGTTATAACGTTATACCATATAACGTAATACGTTATAACGTTATACCATATGACGTTATACCATATAACATAATACGTTATAACGTTATATCATATAACGTAATACGTTATAACGTTATACCATATGACGTTATACCATATGACGTTATACCATATAACGTAATACGTTATAACGTTATACCATATAACGTAATACGTTATAACGTTATACCATATAACGTGATACGTTATAACGTTATAGCATATAACGTAGTACGTTATAACGTTATAGCATATAACGTAATACTTTATAACGTTATACCATATGACGTTATACCATATAACGTAATACGTTATTACGTTATACCATATAACGTAATACGTTATAACGTAATACCATATAACGTAATACGTTATAACGTTATACCATATGACGATATACCATATAACGTAATACGTTATTACGTTATACCATATAACGTAATACGTTATAACGTTATACCATATGACGTTATACCATATAACGTAATACGTTATTACGTTATACCATATGACGATATACCACATAACGTAATACGTTACAACGTTATACCATATAACGTAATACGTTATTACGTTATACCATATAACGTAATACGTTATAACGTAATACCATATAGCGTAATACGTTATAACGTTATACCATATGACGATATACCATATAACGTAATACGTTATTACGTTATACCATATAACGTAATACGTTATAACGTTATACCATATGACGTTATACCATATAACGTAATACGTTATTACGTTATACCATATGACGATATACCACATAACGTAATACGTAATAACGTTATACCATATAACGTAATACGTTATAACGTTATACCATATGACTTTATACCATATAACGTAATACGTTATAACGTTATACCATATAACGTAATACGTTATTACGTTATACCATATGATGTTATACCACATAACGTAATACGTTATAACGTTATACCATATAACGTAATACGTTATAACGTTATACCATATAACGTAATACGTTATAACGTTATACCATATAACGTAATACGTTATAACGTTATACTATATGACGTTATACCATATAACGTAATACGTTATAACGTTATATCATATAACGTAATACGTTATAACGTTATACCATATGACGTTATACCATATAACGTAATACGTTATAACGTTTTACCATATGACGTTATACCATATAACGTAATACGTTATAGCGTTATACCATATAACGTAACACGTTATAACGTTATACCATATAACGTAATACTTTATAACGTTATACCATATAACGTAATACGTTATAACGTTATACCATATAACGTAATACTTTATAACGTTATACCATATAACGTAACACGTTATAACGTTATACCATATAACGTAATAAGTTATAACGTTATACCATGTAACGTAATACGTTATAACGTTATACCATATGACGTTATACCATATAACGTAATACGTTATTACGTTATACCATATAACGTAATACGTTATAACGTTATACCATATAACGTAATACGTTATAACGTAATACCATATAACGTAATACGTTATAACGTTATACCATATGACGATATACCATATAACGTAATACGTTATTACGTTATACCATATAACGTAATACGTTATAACGTTATACCATATGACGTTATACCATATAACGTAATACGTTATTACGTTATACCATATGACGATATACCACATAACGTAATACGTTACAACGTTATACCATATAACGTAATACGTTATTACGTTATACCATATGACGATATACCACATAACGTAATACGGTATAACGTTATACCATATAACGTAATAAGTCATAACGTTATACCATATAACGTAATACGTTATAACGTTATACCATATAACGTAATAAGTTATAACGTTATACCATGTAACGTAATACGTTATAACGTTATACCATATGACGTTATACCATATAACGTAATACGTTATTACGTTATACCATATAACGTAATACGTTATAACGTAATACCATATAACGTAATACGTTATAACGTTATACCATATGACGATATACCATATAACGTAATACGTTATTACGTTATACCATATAACGTAATACGTTATAACGTTATACCATATGACGTTATACCATATAACGTAATACGTTATTACGTTATACCATATGACGATATACCACATAACGTAATACGTTATAACGTTATACCATATAACGTAATACGTTATAACGTTATACCATATGACGTTATACCATATAACGTAATACGTTATAACGTTATACCATATAACGTAATACGTTATTACGTTATACCATATGATGTTATACCTCATAACGTAATACGTTATAACGTTATACCATATAACGTAATACGTTATAACGTTATACCATATAACGTAATACGTTATAACGTTATACCATATAACGTAATACGTTATAACGTTATACTATATGACGTTATACCATATAACGTAATACGTTATAACGTTATATCATATAACGTAATACGTTATAACGTTATACCATATGACGTTATACCATATAACGTAATACGTTATAACGTTATACCATATGACGTTATACCATATAACGTAATACGTTATAGCGTTATACCATATAACGTAACACGTTATAACGTTATACCATATAACGTAATACTTTATAACGTTATACCACATAACGTAATACGTTATAACGTTATACCATATAACGTAATACTTTATAACGTTATACCATATAACGTAACACGTTATAACGTTATACCATATAACGTAATAAGTTATAACGTTATACCATGTAACGTAATACGTTATAACGTTATACCATATGACGTTATACCATATAACGTAATACGTTATTACGTTATACCATATAACGTAATACGTTATAACGTTATACCATATAACGTAATACGTTATAACGTTATACCATATAACGTAATACGTTATAACGTTATACCATATGACGTTATACCATATAACGTAATACGTTATAACGTTATATCATATAACGTAATACGTTATAACGTTATACCATATGACGTTATACCATATAACGTAATACGTTATAACGTTATACCATATGACGTTATACCATATAACGTAATACGTTGTAGCGTTATACCATATAACGTAACACGTTATAACGTTATACCATATAACGTAATACTTTATAACGTTATACCATAAAACGTAATACGTTATAACGTTATAGCATATAACGTAATACTTTATAGCGTTATACCATATAACGTAATACGTTATAACGTTATAGCATATAACGTAATACTTTATAACGTTATACCATATAACGTAATACGTTATAACGTTATACCATATAACGTAATACGTTATAACGTTATACCATATGACGTTATACCATATAACGTAATACGTTATAGCGTTATACCATATAACGTAACACGTTATAACGTTATACCATATAACGTGATACGTTATAACGTTATAGCATATAACGTAGTACGTTATAACGTTATAGCATATAACGTAATACTTTATAACGTTATACCATATAACGTAATACGTTATAACGTTATACCATATAACGTAATACTTTATAACGTTACACCATATAACGTAATACGTTATAACGTTATACCATATAACGTAATATTTTATAACGTTACACCATATAACGTAATACGTTATAAGGTTATACCATATAACGTAATACGTTATAACGTTATAGCATATAAAGTAATACGTTATAACGTTATACCATATAGCGTAATACGTTATAACGTTATACCATATAACGTAATACGTTATAACGTTATACCATATCACGTAATACGTTATATCGTTATACCATATAACGTAATACGTTATAACGTTATACCATATAACGTAATACGTTATAACGTTATACCATATAACGTAATACGTTATAACGTTATACCATATGACGTTATACCATATAACGTAATACGTTATAACGTTATACCATATAACGTAATACGTTATAACGTTATACCATATGACGTTATACCATATAACGTAATACGTTATAGCGTTATACCATATGACGTTATACCATATAACGTAATACGTTATAACGTTATACCATATAACGTAACACGTTGTAACGTTATACCATATAACGTAATACTTTATAACGTTACACCATATAACGTAATACGTTATAACGTTATACTATATAACGTAATACGTTATAACGTTATACCATATGACGTTATACCATATAACGTAATACGTTATTACGTTATACCATATGACGATATACCACATAACGTAATACGTTATAACGTTATACCATATAACGTAATACGTTATAACGTTATACCATATAACGTAATACGTTATAACGTTATACCATATAACGTAATACGTTATAACGTTATACCATATAACGTAATACGTTATAACGTTATACCATATGATGTTATACCATATAACGTAATACGTTATAACGTTATACCATATAACGCATGACGTTATAACGTTATACCATATTGCGTAATACGTTATAACGTTATACCATATAACGTAATACGTTATAACGTTATACCATATAACGTAATACGTTATAACGTTATACCATATAACGTAATACGTTATAACGTTATACCATAAGACGTTATACCATATAACTTAATACGTTATAACGTTATACCGTATGACGTTATACCATATAACGTAATACGTTATAACGTTATACCATATAACGTAACACGTTGTAACGTTATACCATATAACGTAACACTTTATAACGTTACACCATATAACGTAATACGTTATAACGTTACACCATATAACGTAATACGTTATAACGTTATACCATATGACGTTATACCATATAACGTAGTACGTTATAACGATATACCATATGACGTTATACCATATAACGTAATACGTTATAACGTTATACCATATAACGTAATACGTTATTACGTTATACCATACGACGTTATACCACATAACGTAATACGTTATAACATTATACCATATGACGTTATACCATATAACGTAATACGTTATATCGTTATACCATATGACGTTATACCATATAACGTAATACGTTATTACGTTATACCATATGACGATATACTACATAACGTAATACGTTACAACGTTATACCATATAACGTAATACGTTATTACGTTATACCATATGACGATATACCATATAACGTAATACGTTATAACGTTATACCAGATAACGTAATACGTTATAACGTTATACCATATAACGTAATACGTTATAACGTTATACCATATAACGTAATACGTTATAACGTTATACCATATAACGTAATACGTTATAACGTTATACCATATAACGTAATACTTTATAACGTTACACCATATAACGTAATACGTTATAACGTTATACCATATGACGTTATACCATATGACGTTATACCATATAACGTAATACGTTATTACGTTATACCATATGACGATATACCACATAACGTAATACGTTATAACGTTATACCATATAACGTAATACGTTATAACGTTATACCATATAACGTAATACGTTTTAACGTTATACCATATAACGTAATACGTTATAACGTTATACCATATGACGTTATACCATATAACGTAATACGTTATAACGTTATACCATATAACGTAATACGTTATAACGTTATACCATATGACGTTATACCATATAACGTAATACGTTATAGCGTTATACCATATGACGTTATACCATATAACGTAATACGTTATAATGTTATACCATATGACGATATACCACATAACGTAACACGTTGTAACGTTATACCATATAACGTAATACTTTATAACGTTACACCATATAACGTAATACGTTATAACGTTATACTATATAACGTAATACGTTATAACGTTATACCATATGACGTTATACCATATAACGTAATACGTTATTACGTTATACCATATGACGATATACCACATAACGTAATACGTTATAACGTTATACCATATAACGTAATACGTTATAACGTTATACCATATAACGTAATACGTTATAACGTTATACCATATAACGTAATACGTTATAACGTTATACCATATGACGTTATACCATATAACGTAATACGTTATAGCGTTATACCATATGACGTTATACCATATAACGTAATATGTTATAACGTTATACCATATAACGTAATACGTTATAACGTTACACCATATAACGTAATACGTTATTACGTTGTACCATATGACGATATACCACATAACGTAATACGTTACAACGTTATACCACATAACGTAATACGTTATTACGCTATACCATATGACGATATACCACATAACGTAATACGTTATAACGTTATACCATATAACGTAATAAGTTATAACGTTATACCATATAACGTAATACTTTATAACGTTACACCATATAACGTAATGCGTTATAACGTTATACCATAAGACGTTATACCATATAACTTAATACGTTATTACGTTATACCATATAACGTAATACGTTATAACGTTATACCATCTGACGTTATACCATATAACGTAGTACGTTATAACGTTATGTCATATAACGTAATACGTTATAACGTTATACAATATGACGTTATACCACATAACGTAATACGTTATAACATTATACCATATGACGTTATACCATATAACGTAATACGTTATATCGTTATACCATATGACGTTATACCATATAACGTAATACGTTATTACGTTATACCATATGACGATATACTACATAACGTAATACGTTACAACGTTATACCATATAACGTAATACGTTATTACGTTATACCATATGACGATATACCATATAACGTAATACGTTATAACGTTATACCAGATAACGTAATACGTTATAACGTTATACCATATAACGTAATACGTTATAACGTTATACCATATAACGTAATACGTTATAACGTTATACCATATAACGTAATACGTTATAACGTTATACCATATAACGTAATACTTTATAACGTTACACCATATAACGTAATACGTTATAACGTTATACCATATGACGTTATACCATATGACGTTATACCATATAACGTAATACGTTATTACGTTATACCATATGACGATATACCACATAACGTAATACGTTATAACGTTATACCATATAACGTAATACGTTATAACGTTATACCATATAACGTAATACGTTTTAACGTTATACCATATAACGTAATACGTTATAACGTTATACCATATGACGTTATACCATATAACGTAATACGTTATAACGTTATACCATATAACGTAATACGTTATAACGTTATACCATATGACGTTATACCATATAACGTAATACGTTATAGCGTTATACCATATGACGTTATACCATATAACGTAATACGTTATAACGTTATACCATATAACGTAACACGTTGTAACGTTATACCATATAACGTAATACTTTATAACGTTACACCATATAACGTAATACGTTATAACGTTATACTATATAACGTAATACGTTATAACGTTATACCATATGACGTTATACCATATAACGTAATACGTTATTACGTTATACCATATGACGATATACCACATAACGTAATACGTTATAACGTTATACCATATAACGTAATACGTTATAACGTTATACCATATAACGTAATACGTTATAACGTTATACCATATAACGTAATACGTTATAACGTTATACCATATGACGTTATACCATATAACGTAATACGTTATAACGTTATACTATATAACGTAATACGTTATAACGTTATACCATATGACGTTATACCATATAACGTAATACGTTATTACGTTATACCATATGACGATATACCACATAACGTAATACGTTATAACGTTATACCATATAACGTAATACGTTATAACGTTATACCATATAACGTAACACGTTGTAACGTTATACCATATAACGTAATACTTTATAACGTTACACCATATAACGTAATACGTTATAACGTTATACTATATAACGTAATACGTTATAACGTTATACCATATGACGTTATACCATATAACGTAATACGTTATTACGTTATACCATATGACGATATACCACATAACGTAATACGTTATAACGTTATACCATATAACGTAATACGTTATAACGTTATACCATATAACGTAATACGTTATAACGTTATACCATATAACGTAATACGTTATAACGTTATACCATATGACGTTATACCATATAACGTAATACGTTATTACGTTATACCATATGACGATATACCACATAACGTAATACGTTATAACGTTATACCATATAACGTAATACGTTATAACGTTATACCATATAACGTAATACGTTATTACGTTGTACCATATGACGATATACCACATAACGTATACGTTACAACGTTATACCACATAACGTAATACGTTATTACGCTATACCATATGACGATATACCACATAACGTAATACGTTATAACGTTATACCATATAACGTAATAAGTTATAACGTTATACCATATAACGTAATACTTTATAACGTTACACCATATAACGTAATGCGTTATAACGTTATACCATATGACGTTATACCATATAACGTAATACGTTATTACGTTACACCATATAACGTAATACGTTATTACGTTATACCATATGACGATATACCACATAACGTAATACGTTATAACGTTTTACCATATAACGTAATACGTTATAACGTTATGCCATATAACGTAATACGTTATAACGTTATACCATATAACGTAATACGTTATAACGTTATACCATATAACGTAATACGTTATAACGTTATACCATATAACGTAATACGTTATAACGTTATACCATATGACGTTATACCATATAACGTAATACGTTATTACGTTATACCATATGACGATATACCACATAACGTAATACGTTATAACGTTATACCATATAACGTAATACGTTATAACGTTATACCATATAACGTAATACGTTATTACGTTGTACCATATGACGATATACCACATAACGTAATACGTTACAACGTTATACCACATAGCGTAATACGTTATTACGTTATACCATATGACGATATACCACATAACGTAATACGTTATAACGTTATACCATATAACGTAATAAGTTATAACGTTATACCATATAACGTAATACTTTATAACGTTACACCATATAACGTAATGCGTTATAACGTTATACCATAAGACGTAAAGCCATATAACTTAATACGTTATTACGTTATATCATATAACGTAATACGTTATAACGTTATACCATCTGACGTTATACCATATAACGTAGTACGTTATAACGATATACCATATAACGTAATACGTTATAACGTTATACCATATGACGTTATACCATATAACGTAATACGTTATTACGTTACACCATATAACGTAATACGTTATTACGTTATACCATATGACGATATACCACATAACGTTATACGTTATAACGTTATACCATATAACGTAATACGTTATAACGTTATACCATATAACGTAATACGTTATAACGTTTTACCATATAACGTAATACGTTATAACGTTATACCATGTAACGTAATACGTTATAACGTTATACCATATGACGTTATACCATATAACGTAAGACGTTATAACGTCATACCATATAACGTAATACGTTATTACGTTATACCATATGACGTTATACCACATAACGTAATACGTTATAACGTTATACCATATGACGTTATACCATATAACGTAATACGTTATAACGTTATAATATGACGTTATACCATATAACGTAATACTTTATTACGTTATACCATATGACGATATACCACATAACGTAATACGTTATAACCTTATACCATATAACGTAATACGTTATAACGTTATACCATATGACGTTATACCATATAACGTAATACGATATAACGTTATACCATATAACGTAATACGTTATTACGTTATACCATATGACGTTATACCACATAACGTAATACGTTATAACGTTATACCATATAACGTAATACGTTATAACGTTATACCATATAACGTAATACGTTATAACGTTATACCATATGACGTTATACCATATAACGTAATACGTTATAACGTTATACCATATGACGTTATACCATATAACGTAATACGTTATAACGTTATACCATATAACATTATACCATATAACGTAATGCGTTATAACGTTATACCATATGACGTTATACCATATAACGTAATACGCTTTAACGTTATACCATATAACGTAACACGTTATAACGTTATACCATATAACGTAATACTTTATAACGTTATAGCATATAACGTAATACGTTATAACGTTATACCATATAACGTAATACTTTATAACGTTATACCATATAACGTAATACGTTATAACGTTATACCATATAACGTAATACGTTATAACGTTATAGCATATAACGTAATACGTTATAACGTTATACCATATAACGTAATACTTTATAACGTTACACCATATAACGTAATACGTTATAACGTTATACCACATAACGTAATACGTTATAACGTTATACCATATAACGTAATACGTTATAACGTTATACCATATAACGTAATACGTTATAACGTAATACCATAAGACGTTATACCATATAACTTAATACGTTATTACGTTATACCATATAACGTAATACGTTATAACGTTATACCATATGACGTTATACCATATAACGTAATACGTTATTACGTTATACCATATGACGATATACTACATAACGTAATACGTTATAACGTTATACCAGATAACGTAATAGGTTATAACGTTATACCAGATAACGTAATACGTTATAACGTTATACCAGATAACGTAATACGTTATAACGTTATACCATATAACGTAATACGTTATAACGTTATACCATATAACGTAATACTTTATAACGTTACACCATATAACGTAATACGTTACAACGTTATACCATATGACGTTATACCATATAACGTAACACGTTATTACGTTATACCATATAACGTAATACGTTATTACGTTATACCGTATAACGTAATACGTTACAACGTTATACCATATGACGTTATACCACATAACGTAATACGTTATAACGTTATACCATATAACGTAATAAGTTATAACGTTATACCATATAACGTAATACTTTATAACGTTACACCATATAACGTAATGCGTTATAACGTTATACCATATGACGTTATACCATATAACGTAATACGTTATAACGTTATACCATATGACGTTATACCATATAACGTAATACGTTATAGCGTTATACCAGATAACGTAATACTTTATAACGTTACACCATATAACGTAATGCGTTATAACGTTATACCATATGACGTTATACCATATAACGTAACACGTTATTACGTTATACCATATAACGTAATACGTTATTACGTTATACCATATAACGTAATACGTTATAACGTTATACCATATAACGTAATACGTTATAACGTTATACCATATAACGTAATACTTTATAACGTTACACCATATAACGTAATACGTTACAACGTTATACCATATGACGTTATACCATATAACGTAACACGTTATTACGTTATACCATATAACGTAATACGTTATTATGTTATACCATATGACGATATACCATATAACGTAATACGTTATAACGTTATACCAGATAACGTAATAGGTTATAACGTTATACCAGATAACGTAATACGTTATAACGTTATACCATATAACGTAATACGTTATAACGTTATACCATATAACGTAATACTTTATAACGTTACACCATATAACGTAATACGTTACAACGTTATACCATATGACGTTATACCATATAACGTAACACGTTATTACGTTATACCATATAACGTAATACGTTATTACGTTATACCATATAACGTAATACGTTACAACGTTATACCATATGACGTTATACCATATAACGTAATACGTTATAACGTTATACCATATGACGTTATACCATATAACGTAATACGTTATAGCGTTATACCATATGACGTTATACCATATAACGTAATACGTTATAACGTTATACCATATACATTAATACGTTATAACGTTATACCATATGACGTTATACCATATAACGTAATACGTTATTACGTTATACCATATGACGATATACCACATAACGTAATACGTTATAACGTTATACCATATAACGTAATACGTTATAACGTTATACCATATAACGTAATACGTTATTACGTTGTACCATATGACGATATACCACATAACGTAATACGTTACAACGTTATACCACATAACGTAATACGTTATTACGTTATACCATATGACGATATACCACATAACGTAATACGTTATAACGTTATACCATATAACGTAATACGTTATAACGTCATACCATATAACGTTATACGTTATTACGTTATACCATATGACGTTATATCACATAACGTAATACGTTATAACGTTATACCACATGACGTTATACCATATAACGTAATACGTTATAACGTTATAATATGACGTTATACCATATAACGTAATACGTTATTACGTTATACCATATGACGATATACCACATAACGTAATACGTTATAACCTTATACCATATAACGTAATACGTTATAACGTTATACCATATGACGTTATACCATATAACGTAATACGTTATAACGTTATACCATATGACGTTATACCATATAACGTAATACGTTATAACGTTATACCATATAACGTAATACGTTATTACGTTATACCATATGACGATATACCACATAACGTAATACGTTATAACGTTATACCATATAACGTAATACGTTATAACGTTATACCATATAACGTAATACGTTATAACGTTATACCATATGACGTTATACCTCATAACGTAATACGTTATAACGTTATATCATATAACGTAATACGTTATAACGTTATACCATATGACGTTATACCATATAACGTAATACGTTATAACGTTATACCATATGACGTTATACCATATAGCGTAATACGTTATAACGTTATACCATATAACGTAACACGTTATAACGTTATACCATATAACGTAATACTTTATAACGTTATACCATATAACGTAATACTTTATTACGTTATACCATATAACGTAATACTTTATAACGTTATACCATATAACGTAATACGTTATAACGTTATACCATATAACGTAATACGTTATAACGTTATACCCTATAACGTAATACTTTATAACGTTACACCATATAACGTAATACGTTATAACGTTATACCATATGACGTTATACCATATAACGTAATACGTTATTACGTTATACCATATGACGATATACCACATAACGTAATACGTTATAACGTTATACCATATAACGTAATACGTTATAACGTTATACCATATAACGTAATACGTTTTAACGTTATACCATATAACGTAATACGTTATAACGTTATACCATATGACGTTATACCATATAACGTAATACGTTATAACGTTATACCATATAACGTAATACGTTATAACGTTATACCATATGACGTTATACCATATAACGTAATACGTTATAGCGTTATACCATATGACGTTATACCATATAACGTAATACGTTATAACGTTATACCATATAACGTAACACGTTGTAACGTTATACCATATAACGTAATACTTTATAACGTTACACCATATAACGTAATACGTTATAACGTTATACCATATGACGTAATACGTTATAACGTTATACCATATAACGTAATACGTTATAACGTTATACCATATAACGTAATACTTTATAACGTTACACCATATAACGTAATACGTTACAACGTTATACCATATGACGTAATACTTTATAACGTTATACCATATAACGTAATACGTTATAACGTTATACCATATAACGTAATACGTTATAACGTTATACCATATAACGTAATACTTTATAACGTTACACCATATAACGTAATACGTTACAACGTTATACCATATGACGTTATACCATATAACGTAATACGTTATTACGTTATACCATATGACGATATACCACATAACGTAATACGTTATAACGTTATACCATATAACGTAATACGTTATAACGTTATACCATATGACGTTATACCATATAACGTAATACGTTATTACGTTATACCATATGACGATATACCACATAACGTAATACGTTATAACGTTATACCATATAACGTAATACGTTATAACGTTATACCATATAACGTAACACGTTGTAACGTTATACCATATAACGTAATACTTTATAACGTTACACCATATAACGTAATACGTTATAACGTTATACTATATAACGTAATACGTTATAACGTTATACCATATGACGTTATACCATATAACGTAATACGTTATTACGTTATACCATATGACGATATACCACATAACGTAATACGTTATAACGTTATACCATATAACGTAATACGTTATAACGTTATACCATATAACGTAATACGTTATAACGTTATACCATATAACGTAATACGTTATAACGTTATACCATATGACGTTATACCATATAACGTAATACGTTATTACGTTATACCATATGACGATATACCACATAACGTAATACGTTATAACGTTATACCATATAACGTAATACGTTATAACGTTATACCATATAACGTAATACGTTATTACGTTGTACCATATGACGATATACCACATAACGTATACGTTACAACGTTATACCACATAACGTAATACGTTATTACGCTATACCATATGACGATATACCACATAACGTAATACGTTATAACGTTATACCATATAACGTAATAAGTTATAACGTTATACCATATAACGTAATACTTTATAACGTTACACCATATAACGTAATGCGTTATAACGTTATACCATATGACGTTATACCATATAACATAATACGTTATTACGTTACACCATATAACGTAATACGTTATTACGTTATACCATATGACGATATACCACATAACGTAATACGTTATAACGTTTTACCATATAACGTAATACGTTATAACGTTATGCCATATAACGTAATACGTTATAACGTTATACCATATAACGTAATACGTTATAACGTTATACCATATAACGTAATACGTTATAACGTTATACCATATAACGTAATACGTTATAACGTTATACCATATGACGTTATACCATATAACGTAATACGTTATTACGTTATACCATATGACGATATACCACATAACGTAATACGTTATAACGTTATACCATATAACGTAATACGTTATAACGTTATACCATATAACGTAATACGTTATTACGTTGTACCATATGACGATATACCACATAACGTAATACGTTACAACGTTATACCACATAACGTAATACGTTATTACGTTATACCATATGACGATATACCACATAACGTAATACGTTATAACGTTATACCATATAACGTAATACGTTATAACGTTATACCATATACATTAATACGTTATAACGTTATACCATATGACGTTATACCATATAACATAATACGTTATTACGTTATACCATATGACGATATACCACATAAAGTAATACGTTATAACGTTATACCATATAACGTAATACGTTATAACGTTATACCATATAACGTAATACGTTATTACGTTGTACCATATGACGATATACCACATAACGTAATACGTTACAACGTTATACCACATAACGTAATACGTTATTACTTTATACCATATGACGATATACCACATAACGTAATACGTTATAACGTTATACCATATAACGTAATACTTTATAACGTCATACCATATAACGTTATACGTTATTACGTTATACCATATGACGTTATATCACATAACGTAATACGTTATAACGTTATACCATATGACGTTATACCATATAACGTAATACGTTATAACGTTATAATATGACGTTATACCATATAACGTAATACGTTATTACTTTATACCATATGACGATATACCACATAACGTAATACGTTATAACCTTATACCATATAACGTAATACGTTATAACGTTATACCATATGACGTTATACCATATAACGTAATACGTTATAACGTTATACCATATAACGTAATACGTTATTACGTTATACCATATGACGATATACCACATAACGTAATACGTTATAACGTTATACCATATAACGTAATACGTTATAACGTTATACCATATAACGTAATACGTTATAACGTTATACCATATGACGTTATACCATATAACGTAATACGTTATAACGTTATATCATATAACGTAATACGTTATAACGTTATACCATATAACGTAATACGTTATAACGTTATACCATATAACGTAATACTTTATAACGTTACACCATATAACGTAATACGTTACAACGTTATACCATATGACGTAATACTTTATAACGTTATACCATATAACGTAATACGTTATAACGTTATACCATATAACGTAATACGTTATAACGTTATACCATATAACGTAATACTTTATAACGTTACACCATATAACGTAATACGTTACAACGTTATACCATATGACGTTATACCATATAACGTAATACGTTATTACGTTATACCATATGACGATATACCACATAACGTAATACGTTATAACGTTATACCATATAACGTAATACGTTATAACGTTATACCATATGACGTTATACCATATAACGTAATACGTTATTACGTTATACCATATGACGATATACCACATAACGTAATACGTTATAACGTTATACCATATAACGTAATACGTTATAACGTTATACCATATAACGTAACACGTTGTAACGTTATACCATATAACGTAATACTTTATAACGTTACACCATATAACGTAATACGT
This sequence comes from Bombus huntii, assembly GCF_024542735.1. Lineage (NCBI taxonomy): Eukaryota > Metazoa > Arthropoda > Insecta > Hymenoptera > Apidae > Bombus > Bombus huntii. The sequence continues at coordinate 3,735,039 of NC_066244.1, forward strand.
TATAACGTTATACTATATAACGTAATACGTTATAACGTTATACCATATGACGTTATACCATATAACGTAATACGTTATTACGTTATACCATATGACGATATACCACATAACGTAATACGTTATAACGTTATACCATATAACGTAATACGTTATAACGTTATACCATATAACGTAATACGTTATAACGTTATACCATATAACGTAATACGTTATAACGTTATACCATATGACGTTATACCATATAACGTAATACGTTATTACGTTATACCATATGACGATATACCACATAACGTAATACGTTATAACGTTATACCATATAACGTAATACGTTATAACGTTATACCATATAACGTAATACGTTATTACGTTGTACCATATGACGATATACCACATAACGTATACGTTACAACGTTATACCACATAACGTAATACGTTATTACGCTATACCATATGACGATATACCACATAACGTAATACGTTATAACGTTATACCATATAACGTAATAAGTTATAACGTTATACCATATAACGTAATACTTTATAACGTTACACCATATAACGTAATGCGTTATAACGTTATACCATATGACGTTATACCATATAACGTAATACGTTATTACGTTACACCATATAACGTAATACGTTATTACGTTATACCATATGACGATATACCACATAACGTAATACGTTATAACGTTTTACCATATAACGTAATACGTTATAACGTTATGCCATATAACGTAATACGTTATAACGTTATACCATATAACGTAATACGTTATAACGTTATACCATATAACGTAATACGTTATAACGTTATACCATATAACGTAATACGTTATAACGTTATACCATATGACGTTATACCATATAACGTAATACGTTATTACGTTATACCATATGACGATATACCACATAACGTAATACGTTATAACGTTATACCATATAACGTAATACGTTATAACGTTATACCATATAACGTAATACGTTATTACGTTGTACCATATGACGATATACCACATAACGTAATACGTTACAACGTTATACCACATAACGTAATACGTTATTACGTTATACCATATGACGATATACCACATAACGTAATACGTTATAACGTTATACCATATAACGTAATAAGTTATAACGTTATACCATATAACGTAATACTTTATAACGTTACACCATATAACGTAATGCGTTATAACGTTATACCATAAGACGTAAAGCCATATAACTTAATACGTTATTACGTTATACCATATAACGTAATACGTTATAACGTTATACCATCTGACGTTATACCATATAACGTAGTACGTTATAACGATATACCATATAACGTAATACGTTATAACGTTATACCATATGACGTTATACCATATAACGTAATACGTTATTACGTTACACCATATAACGTAATACGTTATTACGTTATACCATATGACGATATACCACATAACGTTATACGTTATAACGTTATACCATATAACGTAATACGTTATAACGTTATACCATATAACGTAATACGTTATAACGTTATACCATATAACGTAATACGTTATAACGTTATACCATATGACGTTACACCATATAACGTAATACGTTATAACGTTATACCATATGACGTAATACGTTATAACGTTATACCATATGACGTTATACCATATAACGTAATACGTTATTACGTTATACCATATGGCGATATACCACATAACGTAATACGTTATAACGTTATACCATATAACGTAATACGTTATAGCGTTATACCATATGACGTTATACCATATAACGTAATACGTTATAACGTTATACCATATACATTAATACGTTATAACGTTATACCATATGACGTTATACCATATAACATAATACGTTATTACGTTATACCATATGACGATATACCACATAAAGTAATACGTTATAACGTTATACCATATAACGTAATACGTTATAACGTTATA